>NC_139031.1:10804091-11032221 GCF_964662115.1 Mustela nivalis
CCACTCTTTTCTTGAGTCCAGTGAGTGTGTTCATGACCTTTATTTTATTTTATTTTTTTCAAAGATTTTATTTATTTATTTGACAGACAGAGATCACAAGTAGGCAGAGAGGCAGGCAGAGAGAGAGGAGGAAGCAGGCTCCCCTGTTGAGCAGAGAGCCCGATGCAGGGCTCAATCCCAGGACCCTTGGATCATGACCCGAGCTGAAAGCAGAGGCTTTAACCCACTGAGCCACCCAGGTGCCCACTTTATTTTATTTTTTTTTAAAGGTTTATTTATTTATTGCAGGGAGGGGGGCAAAGGGAGAAGGAGAGAGAGTCTTAAGCAGACTCTGAGCTCAGTGTGGAGCCTGATGTTTCATGACCCTGAGATCACGACCTGAGCAGAAACCAAGAGTCAGATGCTTAACCAACTGTGCCACCCAGGACCCCTATGACCATTACTTTAAATTCTCTCTCTGGCATATTACTTATCTCCATTTTGTTGAGCTCCCTTGTTGTGTTTTTGTCCCATTCTTTCATTTGGGACATGCTCCTCTATCTCCTCATTTTGTCTAATACTCTGTGTGTGTTTCTATGTGTTAATAAAGTCAGCTATCTTTCCTGCTCTTGAAAGTGGCTTTATGAAAAAGAGGTCCTGTAGTGCCCTGTGGTGCAATGTCCCCTGTTTACCAGAATCTGGCTCTTCAGCTTCTTTCCTGTGTATTGTATGCATCCTATTCTCATTTGTAGGGTGCACCTACAAATGTATGCACCCACTCTCATTGTGGCTGAGCCACTTTTGCCTATAGTCCAGTTGTCTGCAATGGATTTCTTTGCCTGTTTAGTCCTCCTATTGTTAGTGGGCCAGTCTGGAGCTGCCTGGGGCTTGAGCTGGGTGAGACCAGGTATTTTCCAGAGCTGCAATAGCACCAACCTGCAGGTTGCTCTCACTGTTTTGTCTCCTGTTAAGCTTTTGTTGATTCCCAGGGCTTGACTAGATAAGTGACATCTCATCAACTTTGCTATTTTCCACTGAGTAGAAGGAAGTCATTACTCCTGCTTGCTCTCAAAGGAAAGGAATTACACAAAAGGATGAATGTTAGGGGTAGGGATCATTGGGATTTGGAATTTTGGAAGGTGCTTACCGAGAGGCTCTATCCCAAGACTCAGAATTTAAGTACCTGGCAAAGAATATCTGGAATAAGTCTGATATTCTGCTGGGGTGGCCCCTTAGAGTTTGGAATTGTGGTGACCTGAGGAAAATAATGTGGTTATGCTCAAACTCTGGTCATAGTATTTAGGAATTTCAATAGACTAATGGAAGAGAGCATGCCAGAGTGGAGTTATTATTCAAGGACAGAGAATCAATTAGCTGACTTTACTACTTGAGAAATCCCCAAAGACATACCCATTGGTAAAGCAGTAAGGAATGCTAGTGGGAAGGTGGGGCACTGGGATTTTTAACAAGTTCATTGGTGAGAGTCCTCTCTAGGTTGGGGTAGAGTAGAAAATGCTGCTATAGATCTACATTTCTGTGTATCAGTGGGATTTATAAGATTCTGAACTAGCAGAGGCCTGGAATTGGCACTTCACTGTTGGAGGCAAGGGTGTCATAATTAAAATAACTGGCAGCAAGGCCAAAATTATAATGGGAACTTTCACCAACAGGTATATTTGGTGATGGCTGATAGGCCATGATGTTTATAGAAGAAGGATGTGTGGAAAGACAACAGGGGATTGTTTAACTTATATATACAAAAAGTTCAACTGAATAAGCAGAAGGCTGATGTTGGCAAACATAATGGCAAATCATTATCCTTCTCCTAGTTTCCAGACAAGAATGAGCTCTCAGAGCCTACTGATTCAAAGAGAGACTGGGTCCCCTTGAGGAAGTGACCTGCAACACCACAACATGTGTTTGTAGTATATATTACCTCAGTCTTTCTTCAAAGAAACTTCTGGTCATTCACCAGAATAATTACATCTGGAGAATGAGGAACTACCACTCTTTTGAGGATGTTGGATGCTGGTTCTAAGCTGAGAGTAACACCAAAATGCTATCATGCCTCCATGGTATAATGAGACCTATGGAAGTCAGGAGATAAGTAAGGTCCTGGTCAAAGTTCATCTCACAGTGAGTACATTTTTTTCTTATGCTGTGGTCACTTTTCTGGTCCCTAAATGTATAATTTGATGAATATAATAAACTGTTGCAGAACCTTTACATAGGTTCCCTGACCTGTGAAGTAAGCACTGTTGTGATTGGAACAGTTAAGCGGGATCTGGTGAAATTTCATCCCCAAGCTAAGAAAGTTAAGTCACAATTCATTCTAGTGGGATGGTAGAGGAAAGTGCCACCCTAAAAAAATTAAAAGATGGTGGGTGGTGATCAGAATTATACCTCTATTACTTCAGTAGTCTGGCTCATGCAAAGTCAAATGTATGAAAATGGGCCATAGTTGGCTACTGTAAACAAGCAAAATGAACTGATACACAAAAAATTCTCTTGACCTCTTCCATGTCAGATGTGATATGTTCACTAGAAATATAAGTATAGTCTCTGGCACTTTTTATGTGGCTACTGATATGATTAATGCTCCTTTTTTTCTCATCAAATAAAAAGATCAAGAGCAGTTTAAATTTGCCTGGTTGGGCAGTCATACATATTCATGGTTTTGCCATCATACTATATTAGTTTTCCTAATGCCTGTTATAATATGGGTACCTTGATCATACTGACATTGAACAGACTACAGGTCCACATCTTGATGATATTGTATTAATTGGATCTGCTGAGCAAGAAGTAGCAGGTGCTGTCAAAATTCTAGTAAGATACCTAAACAATGCACATATTTAGGTGACTACCCCACCAGTGAAGTTTTTAGGGGTTCAGTGGTCTGGGGCATGCTAGAATTTTTTTCTTTTCCAAAGAGGGAGAGAGAGAATCCCAAGCAGGCCCAGTGCAGGACTTGATCTCATGACCCTGAGATCATGACCTGAGCTGAAATCAAGAGTTGAATGCTTAACTGACTGAGCCACCCAGGTGCCCCTAGAATATTTTTTTCCAGATAGTTTTTGCACCTTGAATAAAATACCACTATAAAAGAAGCATAATACTTGGAAGACCTTAGATTTTGGAGGCAGTATTTACACCCGTGAATGACACATTCAGTCACATTATTAGGTGACTCAAAAAGACACCAGTTTTGAGTGGTATCAGAGCAAAAAAGGGTTTCTGTAGCAGGCTCAAACTTTGGCATGAGAAAAAAGTTTATTTACTGTGACTGAAATGTGTCCCTTCCAAGATTCATACGTTGATGCCGTAACCCTCCTCACCCTTCTGCTCATGACTGTATTGGAGATAGAGCCTTTAAGGAGGTGATTCAGGTTAAATGAAGTCATAAATATGGAGTCCTGTTAAGACAGAACTATGCCTTTATAAGAAGAGAAAGACATCAGACCTCTTTCTTCACCACCTGAGAACACAGTGAGAAGGTACCTATCTGCAAGCCAGGGAGAGGGCCCTCACAAGAACCCATGCTGACACCTTGATCTTAGCCCTCTTGCCTCCAGATATGTGAGAAAAACAAATTTCTGTTGTTTGAGCCACCCAGACTATGGCATTTTGTTATGGCAGTCTGAACAAACCAAGTCCCCTTTATTTTGGCCGTATTACTTGGCATATCCTATATGCTATGTGTTTCATCTTTCCTATGGTAGATTAAAGACACTGACTATAGTCTCTGGTGAGACCTAGGAGGAGAGTTTCAGAGTAGACCAATAGGATTCTGAAGTACAGCCATATCATTTGTAGCATAGAACTTTTTTTTTTTTTCAAGGAGCACATGAGTACTATAAAGACCTAAAACTTGACCATAAAACACCAAGTAACTATGGGACCAGAGTTTCCCATGATGGATTTGGCTGATCCACAAATTATAAATTTGGGTGGGTACAGCAGCAATTCATCATACAATGGAAATAGCATAGTTGCAATTGGATCCAAGTTGGTCCAGAGGTCTTAAGTTACAGAAAAATTGTGGTTCCTATCTCATGTCAGCTACTCCCACTGCACTAACACTCTTCCTTAAGATTGGCCTGCAGCTTCATGGGTGGAGGAGTTCTTATAACTGGGTTTTAGAGATAAAACACCCAGGTGTGGTTCATGAATGAGTTGGCTATCTGGATGAACCAAGGGATATAAGCTACAAAGTATGTGGTTTTTTGTGTCTCATATTAATGCTCATAAGAAAGAATATGACACAGAGGAGACTTTAAACAATTAATTATTTGGGTAGGATTACTGGTTTAATGGTTATAAGGCAGCTTCTGTTCTTAGCTACTTCACTGCTTGTGTGATGGCCAGTGAGGCAATGATCATCAACATTGTGCATGTGCCTCTCACCATAAGTGATTTAGATGTTGTGGCTGCCAGCCTTTCAGCCCAGAGACAAATGCTGGGACCTCAACAGCGGGAAGACCATTTGGAGAATACATTGGTTCATTGGACCCTTTGTCTCTTGAGGGGGCAATAGTTCATCTCTACTGAGGCTGATATATATTCTAGATATGGATGTATCCTTCTTGTCTGCAAGTGTTTTGGCCAGCACTGCCATCTGACGGCTTAAAGTGTATCTGATTTCTATACATGGAATCTCATCTAATATATCTTCAGATTATGGGAATCTTTTTTTTTTTTTTTAATGAAAGAGTTGCAATGGGCACATGATCAAAGAATCTACCAGCTTGCCATTAATGGTATCATCAGGAAACTACTGGTAACCTACAACATGTGGGGGAAAATCTCATAAATGAGCAGCTAAAGAGATAGCTCGGAGATCACACCATTTAGGGTTATGGTGATGTTGTTCAAGATGTGGCATATATTTTAGAACAATGGTTATTCAGTGGTGCTTTCTCTTTGATAGCTAGAATATATTGGCCTAGGAGCCCAGGGTCTCTTACCATCATTTCTAGTTGTAGAGGTGATGGGTCATATGGCATCTGCAGAATCAATATGATTATGTAATGTCAGATGGCTCTCCAAAAGAGGCCACCAACAGTGCTTAATTGCTCCCATAGCCCTTCATTTTCCACTAACACCTGACATTACCTAGCTTTCTGAGTTTTTCCTTACAGTAAGGAAACACAGGGCATGGGTACAGGGAAGGGGCATAATATTTAGGAGTCCAGAGAATTTCAGATTCTGTGAGTCATCGCTATGTCTTCATCTCTCATTCTTCCTACCAATGGACAATGAGAACCCATAAACTCCTCAGTAACATTTTTTTGAGAGAACAAAGTTCTAGAAATTCTGGGTGCTCTGAGGCTCCTCTGGGATAGATTTGGAAGGGAAGACACAACAGAACACAGAGAAGTTTGTGAGAAGTTTATTTTATAGACCACACAGATACTCCAGCCAATTTTTCTTAAAGGAATCACCCTGGGGGGCAGTTAGACAAGGGCTTCCAGCATGATCAGACTGTCTGTATGTTCCAAATGGTATAATAATATTTACTTTCACTGGGCACCACTGATATATTAGGGCAGATACCTTTTTGTTCAATAATGTGGACCACTGTTGCTATTGCCATAGTTCCTGAAAGAGAAAAGGACAAAGATCTTCTCTGATAACACTCTAACCCCATTTCCTGGGTTTTCTACTAGTTTTAGGCACCTCCCTACTAGGGCCCAGTTTCCCCAAATCATTTGCAAGTGTATCTCCCTTGGGCTTTTCTCATACAACCCCTCAACTTTCAGACATGGGCATAGTCCCCATCCCCTGTCTCCTCTTCTTCCCTTCTTTCTCTCCACCCTTCTGTCCTGACATTCTGCCCCACATCCGAAGTCACATTTCTCTTTACGGTTTCCCTTGCTCTAGTGGATAGTTCTTTCCTTGGATGGCCCCTATACTTACTATTGACCGTAAAGTCCCAGTAGAAAGTTCTTGGATAATCCTCACAGAGACAAGCAGTGTAAACATAGTTAAAAGGACCATCCATTGGGCGGCTGCCTTGGAGGTAAGCTTTAATCTGTGGAGGAAGAGGTGGGCAGAGAGGACCCTGTGTTAGTCTGGGGAGCAGAAAAAAGGGAGAGAAAGGCAAGAGAGCACAAAGAAAGATGAGGACAACATCATTTGTGTGCAAATAGCAGGGATGGATGTAGATCAGAGGCACTGTGGAGTCCACTTTTATAGTATCATTTTGGGAACTAAAGTTTAAGTCAGAAGGTTTTCTGTCAACATATCTTCAAATTCCTGCTTTAGCACCACTGTGGGTCTGGGCTCTGAAAGGAAGAATTAGTGAGTTGACAGGGCAAGCAGAACTCATTCTGGGGCAGCCTTCATCTAAAGAGCAAGTTTGCTTTGGTTTCCCAACTGGGCTTTCAGGAACTGGTTTGTGACCACAGCTTAGCTCTTGGGTGTGGAGGCCCAAACCAGGTCTTGTTGCCAGAACCATGTTCTTCTCAAACTGTGACTTTTGATGATTGCAGTGACATCTCTCTGTCTTTCTTTTCTTGGTTGTGAGAGGAAAACAGTTACTTACCAAACTTGGCTGTAAGATAAACAAATGAAATCTTGATGGTAAATTTCCTTTTTTAATTTGAGAGGGCTTTACAACTTGAGATACATAAGTTTCAGCAGCATCAGAAAGCTTTTGTCTGGTTAGTGTTCAGCACGGGGTGTTATCCTAGAGTTCAGAGACCCAGCAGGTCCAGTGAACTCAGATGGAAAGAAATTTCATCTTTATTTTATCAACATCTCACTGATATTGAGTATTCCTTCTGTTATGTTATCAATGATCCTCAGTGGCATTAGCAGTGTGTATGATTTTATCATGAAGAGAAACATAGGTATGTTAGTATTAATTTACATGTTTATATATCTCAAAATATTGCCTGCAGTCATCACTACCTTGAACACAGGGTTGCATGGTCCTGGCTGGGGCCATCTGCCTGTCTCCTGAAGCTTGCCCAGGTAACTGGCAACCATGTACCGAATAGTCCGTCAGCTCCAAACAGCTAATTCAAGTGTTCTCACCATTGGAATTTTACCCAGAATACTTTGAAGATCCTGGTATTTCTTTCAAGAAACCTACTCTTGCCTGGTTTACCTTTTTATGGCATTTACAACAGGTTATCTTAATAAACAAGAGTTTTCAACACTCGAATATTCAAACAAAAATCCCAATCTATTGGAATCCACTTCTTGTCAAAAGCCAGTGCACAGCTGAAGCTACTTATTCAAGCTGAGCAACAAGAGCCATCCCATATAGTTTTTTACAAAATAAAATTTAACTTGTCTATATTTTAAATGTATTGACTTCTTGGCTAATATGTTGATAAAGAAATATAAATAGTACTGTTTCAAAAGGTTTTTTTTTTTTAATTTTAAGTAGGCTCTATGCTGGGCATGATAATGCTATCATTATTTTTCCATATGATAGTTTTCCTGTGTAATCCAATGCATTTTAGGAACACTTTTAAAAGCAATTTTCTGATGAGAGTTCCCTAGACTTCATGAGACCAGCAAAATGGTCCATACCACAAATGTTTAAGCCTTGTGGTTTGTCACAAGTTCTCTTTCAATTACAAATACAAATTTTTTTTTTTTAAGATTTTGACAGGCAGAAATCATAAGTAGGCAGCGAAGCAGGTGGAGAGAGAGGAGGAAGCAGGCTTCCTGCTGAACAGAGAGCCCAAAGCAGGGCTCTATCCCAGGACCCTGGGATCATGACCTGAGCTGAAGGCAGAGTCCTTAACCATTGAGCCACCCAGGCACCCCACAAATACAAAATTTTTAAAAAAGATTTTATTTATTTATTTGAGAGAGAGAGAGAGAAAGAGAGATTGTGTGCAGGGAGCCTGACCCAGGGCTTGATCCCAGGACCCCAAGATAATGGCCTGAGCCAAAGGCAGATGCTTAACCAACTGAACCACCCAAGTGTGCCTAATTGATTTTAATTTTAAATCTGTGATTCTTTTTTTTAAAATTTATTTTTTATTTATTTTCAGCATAACAGTATTCATTATTTTTGCACCACACCCAGTGCTCCATGCAATCCGTGCCCTCTATAATACCCACCACCTGGTACCCCGACCTTTTACCCCCGCCCCTTCAAAACCCTCAGATTGTTTTTCAGAGTCCATAGTCTCTCATGGTTCACCTCCCTTCTCTCTATCTCCCCATGTCCTCCATGCTATTTGTTTTGCTCCACAAATAAGTGAAACCTTATCATAATTGACTCTCTCTGCTTGACTTATTTCACTCAGCATAATCTCTTCCTGTCCCGTTCAGTTGCTACAAAAGTTGGGTATTCATCCTTTCTGATGAAGGCATAATACTCCTATGGACCCTCAACTCTATGGTCAAATAATCTTCGACAAAACAGGAAAAAATATACAGTGTAAAAAAGACCGTCTCTTCAATAAATGGTGCTGGGAAAACTGGACAGCTATATGTAGAAGAATGAAACTCGACCATTCTCTTACACTGTACACAAAGATAAACTCAAAATGGATAAAAGACCTCAATGTGAGATAAGAATCCATCAGAATCCTAGAGGAGAACATAGGCAGTAATCTTTTCGATATCAGCCACAGCAACTTCTTTCAAGATATGTCTCCAAAGGCAAAGGAAACAAAAGTGAAAATGAACTTTTGGGACTTCATCTAAATCTGTGATTCTAATACTTCACTTGATCAAAAATAAATTCATTTGCAAAAGTTTTATAATTGTTAGAAAATTGAGATTAGATACTAGGATCTTTACACATATAAAAATAATATTTTTCTAAAAATTTAAAAATATGATGTTTTTGTAACCATACATATTTTTAATATTAGAAGCTACAAATAAAAATTGGTTGGTCAGAACTAAGAAAATTCTCCATAAATTCTTTCTAACTTACAATATTGTTTATTTTATGAGATTCCTTGTACTTGGGTAGGTTTTAAAAATATTGCCTTATTTTATTGTATTAGCATTGTCCTTAAAACATAGTCCTTAAAGTTACAGTAGCACAAAAGTATTTCACATGTGATTAAACAATTTCTCAGGGGTAGAAACGGACTTCATTATCTATCATCAACAGAAACTACCATTATCATAAGACTTTTATGCACACATTCTCATTCCTTTTATCATCTGTGGTTATGATAAAACAAAATTGAAAAATTATGATGTGGTTTCTCTCCTACCTGCTATTAACGTACAAGGTTCATATTCTTGAACTGTAAACAGACAAATTTGACAAAGCAGTTGTGTTGTTCTTTGCTCAGTGATCAGAAGTCTTTCTCTTACAGGTATGGGGCCATTTCTAGAATGTATTCTAATGAATAACAGTGTTCATGCTCCCAATTTTGTTTCTGATTTAATCATCATACATAAAAATAATTTGAGTTAGGAAACTTCTGTCATAGGAAAATGCTTGTGCTGCCTGAGAGAGTGCCCTTCTGGGAGGAGTCAGTGGGGCCTAGAACAGTGGTAGCTATCAAGGAGCAGATTGTGTGTGTGTGACAACATGTGAGAAGTCTGTCAGCAGGGAGGAGAAGACACACTCTCCTGGGGAAAAGCCTCTGTGGGTTAAACCTGCACAGACCTCTTTTCCTGATGGCCCAGAGCAGCCAAACAGGAGCGATAATGCACAGGTGAGTCTTAACATGGCATTTCCTTTTGAGAACTCTGATCTAGTGAAGGGATTGGAACTCCCTCCCACAACTGGAGGAAATAGGGAGGAGAGTGTGGGTTCTTTGTTGGGGAGAGGAGGCTGGAACAAGAGTGAACTTCCGATGGTAGAGCAAAAGGGCAGAGGGAGAGGCAATGAACACAGCTTCTTCTTAGAGCTTACTGCAGAGGAGGGAATCAGACCCTGTGTGTTCTCTGCAACATAGCTCTTCTGTTCACCTGCCTCAATCCACTGGATGAGGTTGCAGTTTTTCTTGTAAGAACCCCCTATCCCACCCCTCGTCTCAAATAATCATGTCTAGGACCTTAGAGGAGCTCTTACCTCTTCTCCCCCAGCCCTTACACTTTTCCTCTCTTCTTCCATTTAGCTGTGCTTTTCTCACTACTCATTCCTTCTTTCCTTCTCATTCTTCCTACACCTGTCTGCATCTGGTTCCTTCATCTGTAAAATGAGAATAGTAATCTGCCCCAAGGTCTGATGATTGTTCTGAGGCTCAAGTAGCATAACACATATGAGAATTGGGAGCATGAGGATTGCTATTCAGCATTTTATTAGGTATAATATGCAATGGTAAAGTGAGAGATTAATCTAATTGTACTCATACCTAAGTAGTCAGAGTTTTATGAGTTTACTTCCCCAGGTCTCTACTTACCACCATACATTCTCTTAATTCTGTTGCAACTTTAAGTGTCATGGTGACTTCTTCATTTTCTTTTGCATTTGAGGTCATGTTCAATTGCATTTTTATCACTTCTCGGCTAGTTTTGGGAAGAGAGAAGCAAAGCAGAAATCAGAGATCTGTCCACGAGAGAGGGGCACAATGAGCAGAACAGAGGGAACAGGGAAGGTGCAAGGGAAGGGGATGATGGCATATGAATCATTTGCTGAGCATCACAACCCTTGGGAATCTTTGATCCTTGTTTGGTTTGGTTGTTTTCTACAGACTCCCTTTTGTTTAATAAAGCAACTTTGATGCTTTATTTAAAACTGAGCATCATTGTTCTTTCCACTGACAAAAAATAAGTTAAAAGAGAATAAAAGTACAATATTACATGTAATTTTTTAGTAAAATCCTCCAGGTTCTGTTGATTGTCCACTATGTGGGAGGGCTCAAGCTATCGTTAGTAGAATATTCCATATCAACAGAATCATATTAAACCATAAACATCTTAATGGACTGGAAGAATTTTTAGAGTCATCCTTGAGATCCTCCTTCTTTAGTTCCTGGGCCTAGGAATTTGTTTTTCTTTAGGTCTGCAGTGAATTTGGACACATGGCCATATTTGGGAACTTTAGATGATACCCTACTTTCAAGCCACATACCACAATCTGATGGGAAAAGAAAATGGAGGCCGAGGGAAGTCAAGGATTTTTCCATCAGGGAGGTCTGGGTTCTGGACTAGGAGACTTACTTTCTCTTTCCTAGAAACTCTTGGTTGAGCTCTTTAGGTTTTGGGTGGGACAGGAGGAAATTCAGGTTTTTTGCTACAATGCTTCAGGGTCCCCTTTTCCTAGAGTAAAGCATCTCAGATTTTAGAGATATTCCATTTCTTCTACCAGTTGCTCTAGTGCTAAGTGCACAGAAAAGGGTGTGAAGAATTAAGTGTCTCCAAAATTTCTCTCATCTGTAAATGAATTTGGGATTGATAAAATGACCATCTTAGCCAGAGTGAGTGATCAGATCAGCTTGCCTGGTAGTGAGGAACTTCCTGGGATGAGGGTCTTTCAGTGCTAACTCCGAGAAATTCCTGGACAAATGGGGATGGCTGATCACTCTAATTAGTATAGCTTATTTCAGTGTTTTGCTGTCCCATCTCAGGGCTACATGGGGTGACATCTGTATCTGAACCTGCCCCTACTCAGTGTTTCTTAGGACAATGGCCTCTACTATAGCAACTTGTCAAAACTCTGAATGGTTTACTTCAGGACAGTATATCTGGTCATGCCACAGAATGTATCATCAGAATCACAATTCAAAAACCCAGCACTCAAAACCATATTCCTGTGAAGAAAACCCTCTAGATTTGCTGAGTGGCCCTGCTTCTCCTAGACCCTGGCTGCATTTCCTACTTCATTTGCCTGATTTTCCTGCTTCCTTCAAAAATGTACCCTCAGTGATTTGGCTACTGAATCTGTGCTCCTAGTGCCTACTGTGGGTCGTGGGTGGGTGTGTCCTTGCTTTTGTCTTTGGGCTTCAGAATAGGAAGAATGTCTAAGCTTCTGGGCTAGCTCAACTTCAGACTCTGGGGTCAAGGATCAATGATCAAGGCTTCTGATCCTTTCACCAGTCCTGCCAAAATTGTGTATCACAGACCTGCTAAACCTACTGTTCTAGGAGACAAGTTGTGAGAACATAAAGTTTACTGAGCAGAAATCTAACAAAGGTGTAGACTATAGATAGGATGTAGATCAGAGCCACAGAGGAAGACTGACTGTTAATAAAAGCCTTTATGCACACTGAGTGCCATATTTCCATGGACAACCAGAAGCATCCAGTGGAAATAGAGGGGAGCTGATAAGACTTCCTAAGAGGAGAGAAGTGGGACCTGACCTGGGGTTTATAAGCATCCCTGGGACTAGAGATCTGGGAAGTTGAAAAGTTTTCAGGGATAGATTTCCAGGCTAGGATAGAAGCCCTCCCTGAAGGAATTTTTGTGAGGAGGAAAAAGACTTGGCTCACGTGTCTTCCTGAGCTTTGTTGGTCCCCAAGTGTAGACAGAGAACAAGGACCAAGATGCCAGGGCCGGGTCTCAACAGGAGCTGGAGAAGGTGCATGGTGGAGGAGACAGAATATGATGTCCTAGAGAAGTACTGTCCCAGGTGGCCAGCATACTCCTTATATGCAGATCAAGGAAGCGGGAGAGTTGCCAAGCGGATGTATGTGGTCAATTACCCATTTATCCTTCCCACTCATGCTCTTTCCTTGTTGAGCTAAAGTTTGTTTTTCCATTGAAAAAGTCAACATTCAGCTATAGTGTTCAAGTCTAGGTGAGGAGTTAGATTATCCCTCCTCATTTACTTAATATACCAGAGTTTCTCAGAATAGCCAAGACCTCAAAAGACATAGCAGTTCTTTCCTAGCTTACAGAAATGTTTTCTTTTCCCTCACAATCATATGCCTGCTGTATGTAGCCTTAAGAACAGTCTGCTTCTCTAGTCTCTAGAGGTAGAGAACCCAGCTGTGGTAGATTTCAGTTCACAACTCTAGGACACATTTGCTTGATCCCCTGAGAGTAAGTTTTTTTTTTTTATATATAATTTTTTATTTTTTATAAACATATATTTTTATCCCCAGGGGTACAGGTCTGTGAATCACCAGGTTTACACACTTCACAGCACTCAACAAAGCACATACCCTCCCCAATGTCCATAATCCCACCCCCTTCTCCCAAACCCCCTCCCCCCAGCAACCCTCAGTTTGTTTTGTGAGATTAAGAGTCACTTATGGTTTCTCTCCCTCCCAATCCCATCTTGTTTCATTGATTCTTCTCCTACCCACTTAAGCCCCCCATGTTGCATCACCACTTCCTCATATCAGGGAGATCATATGATAGTTGTCTTTCTCTGCTTGACTTATTTCGCTAAGCATGATACACTCTAGTTCCATCCATGTTGTCGCAGCAATTGCACTATTGGGTATTTACCCTAAAGATACAAACGTAGTGACCCTGAGAGTAAGTTTAAGAGGAGATGTTCTTCAGAAAATTTCACAGGGCTGCTAGTGTGATTAGGATTCTCCTAGGGGCCACCACCATTTATGACAGAAGATGGGCTGCTCTGAATGCTGGGAAATTAAGACCATAAAACTGGGTGGCACAAATATGTGTGTGATTGCTGAGTCCTTAACTTCAGGGGCTATAACATGAACACACACACACACACACACACACACACATAGTTTTTGGTTCTATTTGATAATCCTAATTTAGCTGGTGTTTGAGAAGGGACCATAAATGTTGAAAAGGTTGGAACCCATATTGGCTATAAGTGTATTTGAAACTTGGGGGTGAAATCATGTCCTAAACCCATGATATAGCAAACAGTTTAGATGGAAAGGGCAGGTGGGGAGTAGAGAAGTTAAGGCAGCTGGACATGTTGTACTAAATTCTTGACATAATTTTTGCTGAGCTTCAAGATGCCTCAGTGTTGCTTCAGTAGGCAATAGATTCCTGACATATAAGACGGATTATTGCCTATGGAACATAACTTTGAGAGGCATTGCATGGTGATATTTACATATATATTAGTTTAAAAATAATTGTTTTTTAAGTGATGGTCACATATTGGTCAGGGATATCATGGAAAGTGATATCCATAGAATAATGGAACACGGTGAGGATGCTTTACAGGCTAGTAGGAATAACCATATTTTTAACCATTCATTCCATCATGTATATTTGATTATAGGACTCCTGGGTATTTTAGCCTGATATAAATGCTTGCATATATTGGTTAAACAATTGTCGGCTGAATCAGAAATAGATATTTATTCTAGAAACTGATATGGCTTAAGGGCTAATAAGCCAATAAATCACTGCAACATAATTTTTTCAATTGCTACCCACACTGCATTAAAGATCTGGATGGAGGTGAACAGTATCAAGCAAACCTTGGTTTTAGCTTGGTTTTAGGAACTAGGCAAGTCCACCTGCAAAAATCCATGTGTCCTAAGTCTGTTCAACAGTTGACTCATAGATGTCAGTATTCATGGAGTTGAATATATCTGAAAAGTTCAAAATTTCAGAGAGAAGATAGGATCTAAGTAACTGCGGCAGTTCTATAGATGGTATGTTGGAAAATTTTCAGAATGTTATTTATGACAAAAGTTTGCGGATAATATTTTCTTCTCCATGCTGTTGTTTGGAAAACTAATCTAGCAGATGGCTTCCAGGGGGAGAAAATGAAACCGAAATTGCTATGTCCTTTAAGTAATGAACAGGTTTAGTAGGTTTCCAAAAACAAATAGATAAAATCAGATTAAAAACAACGGAAGAGGCTCATAGAAGGGAATGTACAGGTACAAAGGGAAGGGATTAAGGATTAAAGAGAAGCCTGCCGCAGGCTATATTTGCAAACAAGAAGGTGACCTAGACCTGACAGGGCTCACCAAAGAGGAAGGTAAGGAATGACCAAAAAGGGAGTTAAAGAAGCCAAAGTATAGTGAATACATACTATGCGCATGACACTGTGCTGAACATTTTACACATACTTACTCGATTTTCAAAAAAATGCTGTGGTGTAGATTGCCAGCTTTATTTCATCTTACACATGGAGAAATGGAGGCACACAGCAGATAAATATGCTAAGCCCAAGTCCCATAGCCAGTAAGTGGTAGAGCCAAGTTTGGATCCATGTTTTGTGGAGTCCCAGAGTTTTGTTTTACAGTCGTGGTAACCTCTTTCAGAAGTGAAATGCAAATTTTCTAATATGAAAAACAGATATAGGACTTTGGAAGAGGTTGTAAGTCAGGGGCCCTGAGGCTTCACATCACTCACTTTACCATGCATGCCTCTTTGGATAAACCAGAATTTGAATGCAAGCAGTCTGCCTCTAGTACCTGAGCTTTTAACTACTTCACTGCCTACTAGTGAGGACAAGGACCCAATGAGGCATGCCCAAACACTAATAGTTCCAAAGTAGAAAAATGCAAGGCCTACTATAAGCAAACATTTATCTTCCATGACTGATCATTCTAGGATGTTTCCCCATAAAGTTGATGTGAACAATCTCAGCATTCATCCTTTCTTTTATGAACTCATCGCTTTACCCATCATCTACCTAGTTCTTTCAGATAATCTATTCTACAAATTTTTTTTAAATTTTTTATTTTTTATAAACATATATTTTTATCCCCAGGGGTACAGGTCTGTGAATCACCAGGTTTACACACTTCACAGCACTCACCAAAGCGCATACCCTCCCCAATGTCCATAATCCCACCCCCTTCTCCCAAACCCCCTCCCCCCAGCAACCCTGTTTGTTTTGTGAGATTAAGAGTCACTTATGGTTTGTCTCCCTCCCAATCCCATCTTGTTTCATTTATTCTTCTCCTACCCACTTAAGCCTCCATGTTGCATCACCACTTCCTCATATCAGGGAGATCATATGATAGTTGTCTTTCTCTGCTTGACTTATTTCGCTAAGCATGATATGCTCTAGTTCCATCCATGTTGTCGCAAATGGCAAGATTTCATTTCTTTTGATGGCTGCATAGTATTCCATTGTGTATATATACCACATCTTCTTGATCCATTCATCTGTTGATGGACATCTAGGTTCTTTCCATAGTTTGGCTATTGTGGACATTGCTGCTATAAACATTCGGGTGCATGTGCCCCTTTGGATCACTACATTTGTATCTTTAGGGTAAATACCCAATAGTGCAATTGCTGGGTCATAGGGCAGTTCTATTTTCAACATTCTGAGGAACCTCCATGCTGTTTTTCAGAGTGGCTGCACCAGCTTGCATTCCCACCAATAGTGTAGGAGTGTTCCCCTTTCTCCACATCCTCGCCAGCATCTGTCATTTCCTGACTTGTTGATTTTAGCCATTCTGACTGGTGTGAGGTGATATCTCATTGTGGTTTTGATTTGTATTTCCCTGATGCCGAGTGATATGGAGCACTTTTTCATGTGTCTGTTGGCCATCTGGATGTCTTCTTTGCAGAAATGTCTGTTCATGTCCTCTGCCCATTTCTTGATTGGATTATTTGTTCTTTGGGTGTTGAGTTTGCTAAGTTCTTTATAGATTCTGGACACTAGTCCTTTATCTGATATGTCGTTTGCAAATATCTTCTCCCATTCTGTCAGTTGTCTTTTGATTTTGTTAACTGTTTCCTTTGCTTTATTCTACAAATTTTGATTGAGCACCTACCTTTACAGAGAGGTTTAAGTGATGAGCATACAGAAGTGAATTAGAATATAATGGGGAGCAGTGAAAATAGCACATTTAATAGACTGTGATCAGAATTATAGTATTAGTTTCTGTTTATTGGAGACTACTAAGTATTTTACAGGTCTAACCTAAATGGAGCTGACAGTTGCTAGACATGTTGCTGTCTGTCCATAGATTTTACAAAGCATCCAAGCAAAAAAAAAAAAAAAAAAGTGATAAAATGTGATTTAGAAGTTTTAAATAATATTAAAGCTCTTTCTAGTTATACTTATGGGGATATGGAGAAGTTTTATACATTGTATTCCACTTTTTAAATGTCTTTCTTCTCCCCACATTTTCCTCTTAAATGTAGCTGCTAGAGATTTCTCCTGTGTCTCTTGTTAGTATGCTATACCCTTCACCATGGTGTTTCTCCCAGAATCAATAGTTTTTATACACTGGGTACTTTTTAAAAAAATTAAGTTTTTAATTTATTTTTAAAGATTTTATTTATTTATTTATTTGACAGAGAGAGAGAGCGAGAGCGAGCAAGCCCACAAGTAGGGGGAGCAGCAGAGGGAGAGGAAGAAGCAGTCTCCCTGCTGAACAGGGAACCCAATGCAGGGCTTGATCCCATGTCCTTGAGATCATGACCTGAGCTGAAGGCAGATGCTTAACCCACTGAGCCACCCAGGCATCCTTACACTGAGTACTTTTGACATCTCACCTCCTTCCAACTGCACAAGACCTCAGAAGTAGAGCTCGGCTCCTTGTGTCTCCTATTTTCATGAGAATCACATAACCTAGAGCTATTGTATGTAGTTTCTTCAAATGCCAAAAACAACAATAAGAACAAATATTTATACAGTGCTTACAATAAGTCAGATACTATTCTAAGTGCTTAACATATTAATTCACCTATTCCTTAAAATTATCATATAGGTTTTTGTTTTTTGTTTGGTTTTTTTTTGTGGCAGAGAGGGGCAGAGGGAATGGCAGAGAGAGAATCTCAAACAGTCTCCATGCCTGGCATGGAGCCTTATTTGGGGCTTGGTCTCAAGACCCTGAGATCATGACCTGAGCTGAAATCAAGACAGACACTTACACAACCAACTGAACCATCCAAGTGCCCCCAAATGATCATATAACTTAACAATTACTCTCATTTTAAGGATGAAGAGTTTGAGGTCTAGAAAGATAAAGTAAATTGCTGAAGGTTGCAAAGTTAGTAACTGGCAGAGTTAGGGTTCAAAATCAAGTAGTCTGATACTAGAGTATGGTTTTATTTTTTAAGAGTTTTTACAAAATTTACTTTAGAGAGAGAGTGTGAGCAGGGGGAACAGCTAAGGAAGAGGGAGAGGGAGAATTTTAAGCCAACTGCACATTGAACATGGAGCCTCATGTAGGACCCGATCTCATGACCCCAAGACCATGACCTGAGCCAAAATCAGGAGCCAGATGTTCAACTGATTGAGCCATTCAGGTGCTCCCAGAGTCTAAGTTTTTAAGCAGTTTGTTGTCTCCTAATGTAACAGCATTTTACACTTAAGGGAAGGAGAATCAACAGAGATTTAATTGCACATGTTTGTTATTAGTAGATAATACCAAAATGTTTCCCAAAGTTGTTATACCATAGCACATCAGCAGGGTGTAAGAATTTCCCTTTCACTACAACCTCAACAATATTGGATATTGTTAATCATTTTAATCTTACTGGCTATTCTAATGGATGTGCAGTGGAACTTATTGTGATTTTACTTTGATTTTTTTTTGTGATTACCATATATTTTCTGGATATTGTATATTCCTTTTTGTAAGGTACCTATATACAAGGGCCTTGCCCATTTTTCAACTGGATTGTTTGTATTTTCTTATTGATTATATATATTGCCTTTATTCTTTTAATGATGTCTTTTGATGAACGGAAGTTCATAATTTTAATGTTTACATGTTCCCATATTTTCCTTTATGGTTAATGTTTTCTCTACTCCAAATTCATGAAAATACTCATTTTACCTTCTAGAAGGTTTTTTGTTGTTGTTTTTCATTAGATATTTAGATCTACTCTCTACTTATGGACGGCTTTTTGTGTTCAATATGAGAAGGGAATAAAATTAAATTTTTTCCACATGGATATTCAATGATCTCTATACTGTTGTTGAAAAAAACATATTTTTCCCATAGTTTTGTGACTTCATTGCAAATTAATATTTTTATTTTAGAGAGGGAGAAGTGGCAGAGGAAGTGCGAGAGAGAGAATCTTTTTTTTTTTTTTAAAGATTTATTTATTTATTTGACAGAGAGATCACAAGTAGACAGAGAGGCAGGCAGAGAGAGAGAGAAGCAGGCTCCCTGCTGAGCAGAGAGCCCGATGTGGGGCTTGATCCCAGGACCCTGAGATCATGACCTGACCGAAGGCAGCGGCTTAACCCACTGAGCCACCCGGGCGCCCCCGAGGGAGAAAATCTTAAGCAGCATAAATACCTAGCTCAGAGCCCAAAGTGGGACTTGATCTCACAATGCTGAGATCATGATCTAAGTAAAAATTTAAGAATCAGTTGCTTAACTGACTAAGCCACCCAGGCGTCCAGGTATACATATTTTATCATTGTTCTATTTGTTTTCATAATGTCAATTTCACACTTTTTAAATGACTACAGTGTTAGAAAAATTACTCATGAGTCATCTGACTGGCTCAGTTGGTATAGTGTGTGACTCTTGATTGCTGGGTTGTGAGTTTGAGTCCCATGTTGAAGCCTACTTAAAAAGTGTTAAAAACCACACTGAAAAGAATTTAAAAAAAATCGAACATTTACTTAAAATAAATAAATAACAAAATATATTCAAGGGAAAAAAACCCCAACATTTCAACACAAACAAACAAAAAAAAGTCACTCATGACATCCACCTGAGTAATTCTTTCCAATTGATTTGTCCTCAGGATTTTCTTATCTTGCCCTATTCTTGGCACTTTGCAGTTCATGTGTATTCAAAAACCACCTTGTGGGGGCGCCTGGGTGGCTCAGTGGGTTAAGCCTCTGCCTTCGGCTCAGGTCATGATCCTAGGATCCTGGGATCGAGCCCCGCGTCAGACTCTCTGCTCAGCAGGAAGCCTGCTTCCTCCTCTCTCTCTGCCTGCCGCTCCACCTACTTGTGATCTCTGTCTGTCAAATAAATAAATAAAATATTAAAAAAAAAAACAGCTTGTGTATTTTGTGAGTATTTTAAAAGTCTAAAAAGTCTTGGTTTTGGCTCAGCTTGTGATCTCAGGGTTGTGGGATCGGAGTCTCTTATTAGGCTCTGTGCTCACTGTGAAGTCTGCTTAAATTTCTCTCTCCCTCTGCCCCTCCTCCCTGTGCTTGCACTCTCTCTCTCTCTCTCGAATAAAATAAATAAATATTTTAAAAAATTAATCTTGCCAGGTATTTATCAACTTTGTTAGTCTTAAAAAAACTCAACACTACAGATTATTTTTAGTTTATGTTTTTATCTTTTTCATCTATTTCTTACTACTTTATGTTTGCTATTTTTTTCTAATTTCTTGGGATGTATGCTTGATTGATTTTCATTTTCTTCTTTTGTAATATACATATTTAAGCTATAAATTTGTTTCAAAGCAAAGCTTTAACTGCATCCTGTAAGTTGATATGTTGAATTTTGATCTTCCAATATTCATCTCACCAGCAATGCGTATAAGGTCCAGTTGCTCCACATCCTCACCAACACTCTATTTTGTCTCTTTTGTTGCAATTGCAATTGAATGTGTGCAATTGAATCTTACTGTAGTTTACATTTGTATTTACCTAAGGACTAATGATAATGAGGCCATTATCATAAACTTATTTCACATTTACATATACCCAATATGAAAAAATACCTAAATAAGTGTTTTCCATGTTGTTATAAGTTCTTACTCATTTGGAAGTAGGCAAATTTGCAGAGTAGTCAAGAACACAGGTCTTAAAATCAGATAGACTTGAATTTAAAGCCTAGTTCTGCCTCTAACTAGCAGTGTGATTCTCTACTAATTTCTTTTCAAAAATGACAGTACTATTTTTGATGGAAGCATGTAGTTTCATCACATGGATGTACCCTAAGTTTCATAATGAAATATATATGGGGGTAATTTATCTGAAATTGGAACCAGAATAGTTACTACGGCAAAAGGCTTTTTGGAGCCTTTCTCAAATTTGGGTGTTTGGTCAAATATTTAATAGGAGCTGGTGTTATAGAATCCCAGCTGGGAAGGAGTTTTTAGGCCTGAAAATATAGCAATGTCCCTTAATATTGAAATTGAGACTATTTGCTTATTTGTCAGCAAAATATGTGCTTTTATAAACATTTTATAAGAATCTGGAAGATTTTTTGTTGCAGATTTCTTAGAAGAGAGTAAACTGTCATTCTCAATGCACCTGACCCTCACAGACTAATACATTCCGCCTGGTTATTGACTAAGTCCAGGCACTGGTTTGCTTCAAGGATTTCCATCTTCCTGAGCATGACATTGACCTTTCTTGTCTCCATGTCTGGCACTGTGTGAGAATAAGGTACTGTCTCAATCCATGGATTGAATATGTTACCTGTTCCCTCTTGAGTTATTAAGAAGGAATTTAAACTGCCACATGTTGCATTTCAGTTCAGGATGATTTAAAATCTTGACCTGCCCTTGGGGTAATGATAGCTCCCATTCATGTGCTGTTGCTGTTGGATTAGTGATGCAGGAGTCAGAAGAATTAACACAAGCCTCGTGCTGCTCCTTACCAGAGATGCTATGTTTTTGTGATTCACTAACATGTCCCACTCTCTGGGCCATTATGCTTAAACGTATCATTTGTTAGTGTCCACTTTCCTCTCAAATTTTTGTTTTTTTCATCATCTCCAAGGCATACGGTACTTCAAAGTTGATGTTACTAAAGATGTTCTTCTATAGGAAAATCTTCAATCAACCAGTTAACAGAGGTTTTAGTGCCCAAGGTTGAAAAAACTGTATTCCTCACTTTAAGTTAAACAAAGGTATCTTGTTCATTCCTTCATGAATGAACTTCAGAGCTACATTATATCCATGGGGCTGGGAACCTGGAGAGTACCTAAGTGGAAGAGACTAGAGCACAAGGATGAGGTATAAATAGGTCAGAGCAGGAAGGAAGAAGTCTGAATGGTTAGGGCCCAGAAGAACCTAAGTCTGGCAGACTTGTGGTAGACCAAAGGAGAAGCTGGTGAACTCTATTGCTAGAAGGGAAGTGTTGGGCTGGTGCATCCAAATCTCTGGTATAGCTATAAAAATAAAACAGATTGCTGGGCTCCATACCCAAAGATTTTGATTCAGGAATTTGATAAAATGACATAGGAATTTGGTATTTTTATAAAGCCCTGTAGGAGATTCTGAGATACCATCAATGATATAGAGATCCTAAAATATACAGATTAGGATTGAAAGCCACGTTCTTAGGAAGCAGTGGTTTAAGTGAAACCTGAAGACTAAAAAGATAGCCAGGAAGATGAACATTTTACAACATGCTCTAAAACAAGCCTAAAGATATTGTAATACTGCACTGAAGTGGATTTTAAAGAGTTTTTAGTTATGAATTCAGACTGAAGCTCTAATGAGGAGTAGAGCATGGGTTCTCAAATACCTATGTAAAGAAGAACTGCTTGAGCAGACAAAAAGCAAAAAGAAAAATAATAACCCCATCTTAGAAATACCAAATCAAAATCTCTGGGTATGCAGGGCTTTGGCATTTTAAAATTTAAATGATTTTACTTATATTTTAAATAAGTATATTGTTTGTTAAGGAAATAGTTGAACCTTATTATTGCATGATTTTGAAGGAATGAAACCATATAGTAACAAGACGGAGAAATGTAGGGAGGGTAATACGGGAAGCATTTTTTAAAAAAGATTTTATTTATTTATTTATTTGACAGACAGCGATCACAAGTAGGCAGAGAAGCAGGCAGAGAGAGAGAGAGAGGAGGAAGCAGGCTTCCCGCTAACCAGAGAGCCCGATTCGGGGCTTGATCCCAGGACCCTGGGATCATGACCTGAGCTGAAGGCAGAGGCTTTAACCCACTGAGCCACCCAGGCGTCCCAAGGGAAGCATTTTTATATGCCTTCCCCCACTATCTTGCACATAGACCCCATCCTCAGGCAACAACCTTGGATGTTAGAAACAGGCTGTGCATATGGCATATACAGATGTGTGTTACAAACAAACAAAACTTCTATAATGTCCTGAACATATCCCTTGTGACCTACTGCATCTGTGAATGTGTTGCCTGCCCCTGAGTATTCACTCTTCCCTATTTCTTTCCATAGGACTCTGATGCTCAAGTCCCATTTTCTCCAAAGAGGTTTCCCTGATGCAAGGTGACACCTCTTCTGTGGTCTCACTGTACTTGAAATACAAAATTATAAATGCTCACTGTAGAAAAAAATGTAATGGAAGAAAATAAAAATCGATCATAATTTTACCACTGTTATCACTGTAGTACAGCTTTCAAATATTTCTTTCTTATTTTTATTGACCAAAGTATACATTGATAAGGTTTATAAAATTATAAATTTATAATTTTCATAAAAACACGAGAGAATATTTTTATTTGTCAAAATCAAATACATCTGGAACAGCCCTATCTTCTAGAGTTGGAAAAGTTCCATTCTGATCACGAACTTAGATTCCTATTATGTCGCTCCCATCCTTACACCAGCCTCCTTTGGGCCTATACACCCGCTGTTACACCCTGATCTGTCAGATCCCTAAGAAATAATGTAAACTGTGGAGCTTAGGCTCTGCGCACCAAAATATATTAGGATGGGGAGGGAAAAATATCTCCCACTCATTCCTATAGCACCAATAGCAGCAACAAGAACTCTCAAGCCAGTATTTCAGTGAATGGTCCTGGCACTTGTATGCTCCTGTATATGTGTGGACACACATGGGACATATGACTTACAAATGAATCCATCCTGTATATCTTGTTCACAATATCATCATTTACTTCATAGTAGCCTATAAATATTTGCCACTATAATTAGATTTCTTCTTCATATTTTAAAGGATACCTAACATATATTGTATGAACAGAAATTTTTTACTTAACCAATCCCTTATTTAAACATTTTGTTATCTTCAGTTAGAACTTTTTCAAAGAATACTGTAATGAAATCCTCACTTGACTATAAGCCCTGTGAGGGTGGATGTGTGTGTGTGTGTGTGTGTGTGTGTGTATTTATTTATTTCATTACTGTTCTCAGTGTCTAGAACGCAGCCTGGAGAGAAAGAGTCTCAATAAATAGTAGGTGAATAAAAGAATAAGTAAATCATTAATCCTGGAAGTGGAATTACTAGGTTAAAAAAATTCTTGTTTCAAACAGCTTTTTCCAAAATGGCACTTTCTCGAGCAATGTGTGACATTGCCAATTACCCCACATTCTTACCAACACTAAGAGTGATCAACTCAAACTAGAAATAGCATCTTTTTTCCTGTTACATTATATTGTGTCATGTGTCGCTCTCGGCCCGCAAGAACGACTCGGAGACTCACGTAGCGGCGAACCTTCTTCTTTAATCGCTTTTTTTCTTCCTCCCTTTACCCTCGGCGCATGCGTTTTTATACAGGCAGTGTTACCCAATCACAATGCAGTGCTCATGCACCTCCCGCGAGAGTGGACCTAAATGAACAGCCAATCATATTCAGTCCTTTACGGCTCTTAGAGTAGGCCTCCTGTACCAGCTCCCGACATCTCCCCCTTTTTTATTTATTTATAATGGCTGAGATCGTGCCTGTCTTAGGTTGCCAATCCTCAGCACACATGCTTACCCGTCATCGGGTACTCTCCCTGGTCAAAGAGCCCCTGTCTTAGGTTGCTATGGTGTGGGATCAGTCTTACCCGTCTTTGACTACCGATCTAGCATACTTAGCCATATCTGGGGGGAGGTACCAGCTTCAGGAGCCATCATGGCTTGAACCATGAGGTGTTACTGTCATTGATTGCGACGGACACAGCCACACACCCAACGTAACATTAGTCCGTTAGCTGTGATTAAGAGAACAGCCATGGCACCAAGTCCGGCCCACTGTTTGAGGGACGAAACAGATTGCTGTAACATTTTTTTTCCACTCACTAACAGGTGCAATAGTTACTTTGGTAGAATATATGGATATAATTTGAGCTCATAATTGCCTAGTTAAATTTTGAAATTGATGATTCCAGGTACCATTAAGCATTCTTCCCAATTGTCTAGAGAGGTTAGCTGCTAAGGATAAGTTGTTATGAGCTATAGGGGTGATACAAAGTCCAGCCATATTATGTATGCATCCTATTGACACAATTGACTCTAGGATATCAAGTTGTTCCTGTACAAGATCAACCCTTTGGTTTACAATCAAGATTCCCACGTGTAGATGTCCATTGATTTGTTCTTGCGTGGCCAAAGCCTCAGCCACCATTCCTGTGACGTTATTGAGCGTGGCGGCTGTCTGTACCGAGGTTGTCAACGCTACCATGGCAGCAGTAGCAGCGGTGGCGGATGCTGCGATAGCTGCAATAATGGCTGCTGTTATTCCAAAGTCTCGTTTATGTCGAAGCAGCACCGGCAGGTTGTCGGGGTTCACCTGTACTGGCATCCGGATATACGTCGGTATCTTGGCTAATACTGCCGAGTCTCCCACCGTGGCGTTCCAACATTCTGATAGCAGACAATTCTGGGACTCACAAGAGAGACTAGATGACTTGTTAATAGTAGAAGCATTAAAAACTATGAAGAGAAAGGGAGCTCTAACACAGACGGGCGTTGGTGAGTAACTTATGTGCTTAGCTGAGGTGCAATTGCAAGTAACATTTATTTCAAATCGAGAGCCTACGTGATAGTTGTACGTACAGTTACGCCATGTAGACCCATTAATAGAGTGAAGGCTTTCCAAGCCTGTACATGCCTGTGCAGCGTTGCAGAGCAGCCACCTATCTAGAAGGTGAGCTGACGCGCCTTGCGCCGGGTCTTGGTAGGTATAATTATAGCCAAAAAAGGTGGAGTTAGAGTAAGTGGGGATTTTAGGACTGAATGAGAATCCTGTTCCCACCCAAACTCCTGAGAGGCTACTATGGCAGCCACTCGTGCGGTGCAGCTCGCACAATAGCAGGCCTTGGTGCAGCAAGGTTTATACGGAGGAGGCCCCTCGTAAGGTGGCGCTGTTGGGGCTGGGCGCGTGGGCATAAGATCTAAGTTATCTACCACTTCCGTCTTTGTTTGTAACTGCGCCATAGCTCCTTCTTCCGCTTTTAATTTCAGCTGCGCCATAACTTCCCCCTGCATTTTGAGCTGCGCCATAGCCTTTTTTAGCTCTTCCTCCTTTTTTGCAAGCTCCTTTTGCATCTTGCTCACCTTTTGGCTTTTGGGCGATTTCTCTCCTCTGCTCCTTTCCAAAAACCAGGGAGCCGTTTGTCCCACTTCTCTCAAAAACAAACGAGCTGTTTTATTTTTTAAAGGAGTACCAATTGCTTTAAGGATATCAGAAAGCGGCCCCAGCATTTTATATGTGGCCATCTCGTTTCCCATCCCGGAAAGCTTTACTCTCGTCCTTATCCTAGGAACTTTGCAGCCATCTCGTTTCCCATCCCGGAAAGCTTTCTACGCTCGTCCTCGACTTGAGGAACTTTCCCTGTCACTAGACAGAAATAGGTGCACTCTTTACCTGATCGTCGCCGACTCCGTGCGTCTCTCACGATGAGATTCCCGGGTCTCAGCACCACTTGTCGCTCTCGGCCCGCAAGAACGACTCGGAGACTCACGTAGCGGCGAACCTTCTTCTTTAATCGCTTTTTTTCTTCCTCCCTTTACCCTCGGCGCATGCGTTTTTATACAGGCAGTGTGACCCAATCACAATGCAGTGCTCATGCACCTCCCGTGAGAGTGGACCTAAATGAACAGCCAATCATATTCAGTCCTTTACGGCTCTTAGAGTAGGCCTCCTGTACCGGCTCCCGACAGTCATGGATTGTGTTCTAACTTTTATTCTTTGTTTGAATATAATAATCGTGTCTCCTTTTAAAGCTCCTCCTAGTCCTCCTCCTGTTGGATGACCCTCACTCGCTAGGATCATCTATCATAATGGCTTTTCTCTGGTAATGACTCCCAAATTGTATCTCCACCCTGACATTTCCCCTGAATTCCAGACATGTTCATTTAACAGCCTGCGTAAAATCTTCATGGGATTTCATAAAGCATCACAGATTTAACACATCCAGGTCAAAATTTTTGATTATCCACATTCCCAAACTTCTTCTCCCACAACATTGCACACATTTTAGTAAATGGCATCCCCAAGTACCCAGATGCTAAATCAAAACTATGGAGTCTCTCTTGCAACCCATACCCCATCTCCCAAGCAAATCCTATAGTCTTACCATCAAAGTATCTATAATGCCATCACATTCCCCATCCCCAGTTCCACCCCCTTAGTCAGGTCCCATACACCTGTCACCAGGAGTACTGCAGCATTTCCTAACTGTTCTTGCTTCGGCTTATGCCTTTACATAATCTATTCTACAGATAGCAGTGACAGTGTGATCCTTTAAAAAAATTAAACAGCTTTTGTACTCCGCCTCCAAAACAAAACAAAGCCCTTCCTAGTAGCTTTCCATTATATGTAGAATAAATTCATTGCCCCTCCCCAGTCATGGTCTAGAAAACCCTGTAAAATTTTCTGATTTCAGTTTCTATTATTGTTTTTTTTCCCTGTTCTGCTCTACTTGCCTTGGTCTTCTTGCTCTTGTTTAAACACACCAAAGCAAACTTCTGCCTCAGGAGTTGTACTTGCAGTTCCCTCTGCTTGGCAACCTCTTCTGTACACACATGAATGTCAGGTTCACTCTGCTCAAATGCTTCCTTTTCAAGGAGCTCTTCCTTTTTAAGTGATCACCCTCAAACTCTTTTCATCCTTTTGCCTTGTTTCATTTTTCTCCATAGCACTTATAACCCAGTTATGTTATATTTTACTATATATTTCTTTATGATTTGTCTGTCCTTCCAATAGGATGTCCATCCTAAGGGCCAAAGAATTCCTATCACCCATTTCCTGCTTTATCCAGAAGGCATAGAGCAGTAACTCTCAAACAGTAGATGATCAATAAACATTTGTCAAAAGAATAAATGAGTGAAGAAACTCTTTTCAAAATTTAAATTTCTTGGAAACTTGGAAAACATTTTTCTCAGTTTAGGAGAAAGAATAGGCAAGTCTTTACATTTCTGTGTAACCTGGCAGCTTTTTAACATCTCCTGGTGGTGGTTGCTGAAAGCAGCTCAGATCCACCTTGGCTGGGAAGCAGTCTTCCCACATTTATTCACGCTAAAGGAGGACAGCAGTGAAAAGGCATTGAGGCCTAAGAGAGATTGTCCAGTGCAAATGTGGAATACTCAGGAAAGCCATAATTTTCCTGCCTTTCCAGCCAGTCCAGCCCAACAGAACAGACCCTTCCATTAATCTTGTTCACGGGGCTGGCTTGGCACCTTTGGCAGGGGCTTTATTGATTTCACGCCCACCCCTTCCTCCTAATACCCTTCTAGAGCATGGCTGTTTTCAGGCATCTTGGGTCACTAATATCGGAGCAAAGGTCTAACTCTCTAGAAACCCACAAATCAGATGGTTCTGTAATCAGTTCTCATCCATTTCTCCTCAGCAAAAAAGAGGCCAGAGGGCCAGGAGAAAGAGAGGAAATGGAGAAATAAAGTTCTCTAATTCTTTTTTTTTTAAATTTATTATCAGTATCATGATTTTTAATTTTTTTTTCATTTTTTTCAATTTTTTTATTAATTTTTTATTTTTTATAAACATATATTTTTATCCCCAGGGGTACAGGTCTGTGAATCACCAGGTTTACACACTTCACAGCACTCACCCAAGCACATACCCTCCCCAATGTCCACAATCCCACCCTCTTCTCCCAACCTCCCTCCCCCCAGCAACCCTCAGTTTGTTTTGTGAGATTAAGAGTCACTTTTGGTTTGTCTCCCTCCCAATCCCATCTTGTTTCATTGATTCTTCTCCTACTCACTTAAGCCTCCATGTTGCCTCACCACTTCCTCATATCAGGGAGATCATATGATAGTTGTCTTTCTCTGCTTGACTTATTTCGCTAAGCATGATACGCTCTAGTTCCATCCATGCTGTCGCAAATGGCAAGATTTCATTTCTTTTGATGGCTGCATAGTATTCCATTGTGTATATATACCACATCTTCTTGATCCATTCATCTGTTGATGGACATCTAGGTTCTTTCCATAGTTTGGCTATTGTGGACATTGCTGCTATAAACATTCGGGTGCACGTGCCCCTTTGGATCACTACAAGTTCTCTAATTCTAAACTCCTTTTTGGAAGCCCTGGGAGTTATTTCCCTTCCAAAGATTTATGCTGTAAGCTTACATTTAAAAAAATTTATTTATTTATTTATTTGAGAGAGACAGACAGATATAGCAAGAGAAAGCAAAAGAAGGAGAGGGAGAAGCTGCCTGCCAAGCAGGAAGCCAGATGCCAGACAGTCCCAGGACCCTGGCATCACGACCTGAGCGGAAGGCAGATGCTCAACCTACTGAGCCACTCAGATGCCCCTGCAAACTTACATTTTTAAAGGATTCTTCAAACATTTCCAGAACTATGCTGCTCCTCTACTGAGAGTGTTTTTCCCTGGGGTCTTCCATGGTTCCTGATGAACTCATTGTGTATAGAACAAAGTGAAAATAGGGGACAGAGGTGAGGACTGAGAGATAGCTGGGAATGGTTGGAGGAAGGAGGGACTGTAGCTGGTTTTCATCACAGGGCTGAGTCTCTGGGATTAGGGGAGGGGAACATTTCTGACTCAATTATCTAATACTGGCAGAGAGAGGACTTTGGAACAGAATATCTCAGAGGTAGAGATAGCTTCATGTCCCTCCAGAATTAGAAAGAAAGAAGCTCCAGCCCCCTTTTTACAATGAGATGGGAGCCACTGATGTGTTTTTGAGATGGAAGTCTGTGAGCAAATGGAGAAGACAAGCCTGCCTGGCTTTGGAATCAGAGCTACAACATCCAGTTAGAATATAGGTCCTGAGGAAGGATGAGGAAGAGGGCTTCTATTCCTGGATAAGATTCTAAGCCAGAGGGTCACCTTGTGTGATACTGTCTATTAAACCAACATTAGAAGTTAATTTGCAGGTAGTAAGTGACCAGACTAAATCAATGTATAGGTTTCTCTATTTGCAAAAACCATCCCCTTCTCATTCTATTGTCTGCCCCTCACAATTTAAAATTACAGTTTCATCTTTGTGGTCAGCCTCTTCTCCTAAAATTCAGGACCAGTATCTAACCTGGTAGCTCAGCCAAGCACAGGAGGATGCTTATACTGGTCCTGAATCTTCTGGGGTTTCTGAAGAGATGGAAAGGAGGAAGAGTGTGTTTGTGTGTGCACTTGACAGGGCTTCCCAACACGTCCTCTTAACCTTTCCAGGTACCCTTTTAGACAGATTCTGCTTCCAGGAAAGTCAACAGGATCTGCAAAATTGCACTTGTCATGAATATGTTGCCAGGACAGGACATGGGCTGTTCTTCCTGGTTTTATAGCCTAAATAATGTCCTTGTATCAGAGGCTGATTTAATCCACCTGCCTTCACTTGCTTGCCATATAAACCACTTCAGTTACGTGAAAAAATTGTTGCTGACTTTCTGTTTGACAGCCTAGCACTGATCCAAGTCCTGCCCTTCCACTCTTATCCTCTCTTCTACTTTGTGGTATCTGCAAAGATTGGAACCTAGACACTTTCTGTTTAGGTCTTGGGGCTCTGGTTCTATTGGTGAATAGTTGTTGATAGAAACACCCCCTCTCAAACTCCCCACATCCCCTACAGTGAACCAGGAGCTTCAGTCATCTGGGTTGTACTAACTTTACCTATAAATTTCTTCTTCCCAGCCCTGGACACATTTTGAGAGAACTTCAAGAAATAACCAAGATGAGACCTATGGCATTTCTGCCCACTTTCTTCATTTCATCACCTTTGGGTGGGTCCAACTTACCCTGGTTTGCCTAGAACTTTCTATTTCGACACTTGAAAGTCTTGTGTGCTGGAAAGCCCCTTGGTTCTTGGCAAATCAGATGGTGACCACCCGCATTCCCCTTCTTCCAGATCATCATTTTCTTCAGGTTTCCGAATAATTTCCGGAGGCCTGGACTGGGCTGGGAATAGGACAGTTCCAAGCAAGTACTTCAGTAATCCACTCCAGAATCACTCTCTTCCTTTGAGATACAATCCTTTAAATCTCCATTGGAATCTTTGCTCAAGATGGCAAAATTGACCCACCTTTTTACTTTTTTCTCTCTATGAAATAAATCAGTGAAACACAAACAAACAAATATCATGAGAGACTATGGACTCTGAAAAACAATCTGAAGGGGTTTGAAGTGGTGGGGGGGTGGGAGGTTGGGGTACCAGGTGGTGGGTATTATAGAGGTCACAGATTGCATGAAGCACCGGGTGTGGTGAAAAAATAATGAATACTGTTAAGCTGAAAATAAATAAATTTAATTAAAAAAAAACCAAACAAATAACAAAAAATGCCATAGCAAAAAGAGAGGGATCATTTTGTTATAAGGCCCTTCTCCTCTTATCTGTCTCTTTCCCCCACCCCCATAAACAAAGGCTTCTAAAAGTTATTATTTATGGATAAATTCTCTGTTTACACATCTCCTCCTGCTTCAAGTATTACTTTGGTGCTGAAATATTTCAATGTCCAGCTCCTGATTCTCATTCTAGTTGCCTGTTATTCACTTCCACTTGGACATGCTACTAGTGTATCCAAAACATATGCTACTCAAATAATCATTTTCTTCCCATTGCTACCGCCATTTCCCAGTCCATCAGGTATGAAAAGTAGTTTTCTTTATATGGAGCAAGACAAATGGAAAGATGGGGCGACCAGCCATCAAGTGACTCAGAGGTGTTCCTCTACCATATCCCTACCCATCCTTCTTTATTTCCTTCTTGGCCACAGTAGTTCATATCCTCAAAAATTTTTACTATAATTAACTAGAATAGCATCTAATTGCAGTCTCTGTGTTCTATTTCCTCCAATTTAAATTATCTTAAAAACTACTGCTAAATTAATCCTTATAAAGGAGTACTCTGGGCCACTTCGTTTCTCAAAACCTACACAGCTATCTTACTGACTGGGGTAAGCAAAAATTCCACCCTGACATTCAAGGCCTTCTACCATGTCACCAACGTGCATTTATAGATTCACTTCCTACTACTCCAAAATAGACCCTACTTCTTTGTGGGCTTTTCACCGATCCTTTAAGATTCTCTGCTAATTGAGCTTTGCTCATACTTCTAACCTTCCACTGTACCTTTGAACAGTTCCTACTTCCATTCGCTTGTCACCAGCATTCCTCGAGGTGTGTTTCAATTAGTTTCTGCTGCATGAAATATATTCTAATTCTAAATTGAAGTCATGATACACATTTTAAATACTTTTTTTTTATGGCATCTACTTCACTTTACCTTATGTTATAGTTATCTGCCTACTTGCATTCATGTTCTAATGAAACACAAAGCTGTCAAGGGACTAACTTCTACAGTTCCTAGCAGTGCTTTGCATGCCACATGTGTGTAATAAGAAGTTTATCTGCTGAGTATTGAGAAATGGGTAGGATTCAGAGAGGTGGAGAGAGTGGCACAGATCTAGGTTGCAAGATAGATAAAGAGATCAAAGGCTGTAGGGACAGAAAAAAACAAAGATAACATATCTTGAATAGAGTGAGAAGACCAGTGTGGATAGAGCATAAGGTTTCTGAATGAAAGCACTGGGAGCAAATATTAAAAAGTAAACTGGGCCCATATCATAACAGACTGATTCGGGTTCACACCAGTCACTCAGGGTGCAGAAATCTACTATGATGTGTTGCTGGACATTCCATTTAAACTCTATGATGGAGAGGTGTCTGGGTGGCTCAGTTGGTTGAGTGTCTGCCTTTGGCTCTGGTCATGATCCCAGGGTCTTGGGCTTGAGCCCCACATTGGGTTCCTGCTCAGCAGGGAGCCTGCTTCTCCATCTCCCTCTGCCTGCCCCTCTGCCTACTTGTGTTCTCTCTCTGTCAAATAAATAAATAAAATCTTAAAAAAATAAATAAAATGTTTTTAGAAAACCCTCTTTGCTCTATTACAAAGCTGTCATCATCAAGACAGCATGGTACTGGCACAAAAACAGACACATAGATCAATGGAACAGAATAGAAAGCCCAGAAATAGACCCTCAACTCTATGGTCAACTAATCTTTGACAAAGCAGGAAAGAATGTCCAATGGGAAAAAATACAGCCTCTTCAATAAATGGTGTTGGGAAAATTGGACAGCCACATGCAGAAAAATGAAATTGGACCATTTCCTTACACCACACACGAAAATAGACTCAAAATGGATGAAGGACCTCAATGTGCAAAAGGAATCCATCAAAATCCTTGAGGAGAACACAGGCATCAATCTCTTTGACCTCAGCCACAGCAACATCTTCCTAGGAACATTGCCAAAGGCAAGGGAAGCAAGGGCAAAAATGAAGGATTGGGATTTTATCAAGATGAAAAGCTTTTGCACATAAAGGAAACAGTTAACAAAACCAAAAGACAACTGACAGAATAGGAGAATATATTTGCAAATGACATATCAGATAAAGGGCTAGTGTCCAAAATCTATAAAGAACTTAGCAAACTCAACACCCAAAGAACAAATAATCCAATCAAGAAATGGGCAAAGGACATGAACAGACATTTCTGCAAAGAAGACAACCAGATGGCCAACAGACACATGAAAAAGTGCTCCATATCACTCGGCATCAGGGAAATACAAATCAAAACCACAATGAGATAACACCTAACACCAGTCAGAATGGCTAAAATCAACAAGTCACGAAATGACAGATGCTGGCAAGGATGCGGAGAAAGGGGAACCCTCCTACACTGTTGGTGGGAATGCAAGCTGGTGCAACCACTCTGGAAAACAGCATGGAGGTTCCTCAAAATGTTGAAAATAGAACTGCCCTATGACCCAGCAATTGCACTACTGGGTATTTACCCTAAAGATACAAACGTAGTGATTCAAAGGGGCATGTGCACCCGAATGTTTATAGCAGCAATGTCCACAATAGCCAAACTATGGAAAGAACCTAGATTTCCATCAACAGATGAATGGATCAAGAAGATGTGGTATATATACACAGTGGAATGCTATGCAGCCATCAAAAGAAATGAAATCTTGCCATTTGTGACAACGTGGATGGAAAGAGCGTATCATGCTTAGCGAAATAAGTCAAGCGGAGAAAGACAATTCTCATATGATCTCCCTGATATGATGAAGTGGTGATGCAACATGGGTGGTTAAGGGGGTAGGAGAAGAATAAATGAAGCAAGGTAGGATTGGGAGGGAGACAAACCATAAGTGACTCTTAATCTCACAAAGCAAACTGAGGGTTGCTGGAGGAGGGGGATAGGGAGAGGGTGGTGTGGTTATGGACATTGGGGAGGGTATGTGTTATGGTGAGTGCTGTGAAGTGTGTAAACCTGGTGATTCACAGACCTGTACCCCTGAGGATAAAAATATATGTTTATAAAAAATAAAAAATTAAAAATTAAAAAAAAGAAAAAGGATAATTATGGTATAGTAACATCATGGGATATTATGTAGCCAAGAAGACAATAAAACAAATTTACCCCAAAGATACAGATGTAGTGAAAAGAAGGGACATCTGTACCCCAATGTTTATAGCAGCAATGGCCACGATCACCAAACTGTGGAAAGAACCAAGATGCCCTTCAACGGACGAATGGATAAGGAAGATGTGGTCCATATACACTATGGAGTATTATGCCTCCATCAGAAAGGATGAATACTCAACTTTTGTAGCAACATGGGCGGGACTGGAAGAGATTATGCTGAGTGAAATAAGTCAAGCAGAGAGAGTCAATTATCATATGGTTTCACTTATTTGTGGAGCATAACAAATAGCATGAAGGACATGGAGAGTTAGAGAGGAGAAGGGAGTTGGGGGAAATTGGAAAAGGAGGTGAACCATGAGAGACTATGGACTCTGAAAAACAATCTGTGGGTTTGAAGTGGAGGGGGGGTGAGGGGTTGGGGGAACCAGGTGGTGGGTATTATAGAGGGCACGGATTGCATGGAGCACTGGGTGTGGTTCAAAAATAATGAATACTGTTATGCAGAAAATAAATAAAAAATAAGTTAAAAAAAACCCCTCTTTGACTTTGAAATTAGTCAAAACTGGGTTTCTAATATATTGAATGAGGAACAGGCAGTCTGTGGATATTGTTATTCTACTGTGTATCATGGTTTTTTTGTTCTACCAACTTGGCAGGAATAATATATAATTTTCCATCTTTTCTTGATCTTTGATTCTTTTTTTTTATTTTTGGCACAACAGTATTCATTATTTTTTCACCACACCCAGTGCTCCATGCAATCCATGCCCTCTATAATACCCACCACCTGGTACCCCAACCTCCCACCCACCCATTAATTCAAACCCCTCAGATTGTTTTTTAGAGTCCATAGTCTCTCATGGTTCACCTCCCCTCCCAACTTCCCCAACTCCCTTCTCCTCTCTAACTCCCCTTGTCCTCCATGCTATTTGTTTTACTCCACAAATAAGATCTTGGATTCTTTAATCAGGAACTAATGATTGGTTATGTCGCTTAAGCTCAATACTGATTGCTCAGATTTTGATTCTTATAAACACCCTGTACTTCAGTACCATGTCAGAGTTAAGCATAGTTAGAATAGTCTCCTGAAAGGTAAGATAACAAAAAATATTTTTTAAATAAAGTAAAACAGGTCGCCTGGGTGGCTCAGTCAGTTAAGCATCTGCCTTCAGCTCAGATCATGATCTCAGGGTCCTGGGATTGAGCCCCACATGGGGCTCCCTACTCATGGGGAGTTTGCTTCTCCCTCTCCCTTTAATCCTCCATCCCACTTGTGCTTTCTCTCTCTCTCTCAAACAAATAAAAAAAAAAGAAAAAAAGAAAATAAAAATAAATCAAAGTAAAATATATACATGTTTTGCAAAAGCAAATTATGTTGAAAGGCTTGTATTGAAAAACTGTAAGCCACTGCCTTTTTTTCTTCCATTTATCCAGTCCTATTTTATGGAAAGCCACTTGAAACTTTTCTGGTAATTATTTTCACACCTCTTAATGATAAGTTTATACTGCTAGTGATTGACTTATCAACTTTAGATTTTTTTATCCACTTTCTGTGATGATGGATATCGATTTAACTCTTTCAGATCCCACTTCTCTTTCTCATCCACCCCTGAATTAGAACTATTTTAATTAAATCACTGATCAGTGACTATATCATTATTATGAAATTTTCACTCACTGTGGATTTAAGTATGATTTTATTCCTTCTTATGATTCTGTATTTTAAAAAAATAAAAGCAATGCTTTTCCATATGCACAAACTTCTATATACCTATTTTAAATTCCTTTCACATATTTTTACATGTCAGGTATCATATAGTACATGGAAACATTTTAGTTCTGGAGAACTCCAAACTCCTTCCTGCATCTTTTTTCTTCATTCTAAACTGACTATTCTATCCAAATAGTGAATAAAGTGACGCAGGTAAGTAACTACAAGAACAATTTTTAATATTGATGAATACAAAGAAAAGTAATTGATGAGATTGATGTGATTAAAGAAAATGAATACTTATAATGAAAAAATAATCCAAAGTATGCTTATTAGAATATGAGCTCAGAGCTTCACATTATATTTTGAGATCCTTGAGGTCAGGTTCTGTGCTGTATTTTCCTTTCTCTCTCCAGTTTCTGGCACAGAATAGAACTCAAAATCCTTTATGAAATAGATGAATATGAGTGGAAGATCTGGGAGAACAAAAGGAGCTCTAACATTGAAAACTTTGAGACCTGAATTATGGAAGGCACAACTTCTTACATTCAGGACTGGTTGGGCTGACTGTGAAGAGTTGTGCTGAACTGAGAGACCTGATTATCTCTCCCTCCAGTCTGGACCTCAGGTAAACTGTAGGCAACCAGTTGTAGAAGGTGGAAAGTAGAAGACACAGAGTGAATCCTAACTTGAGGCAGCCTCTCCCAAATTAAAAACCTTACTCAGGCTCTGGGGAAAAAGAAATGTTATCTTAGGATACTGTTCAAGTCCAATTCCTGGAATTATCTTGGCTATGTGTCAGTGGTAACATGCAGGCATGGACATGTGACTGTCTGTTCAGGTAAACTTCCTTGATCTCTGGGCGCCCTTGGAGAGGAGTGAAAGCAGAGGACAGGATAGCATGCCTGTCATAACTGCAACAACCACCAGTTCTTGGAAGCAATGTGTTGAGTGAGATGCCAAGTTTACCTTGGCAGGTAGAGCAATAAGTAGGCAAGGGTGAAAAGGAGAGAGGCGTGTTGAACTAGTATCCTCAGCCTTCCAGAGTGACTGGTGTTTCTATAACATCAGAGATGAGAATTTGAGAAAAAAAATACTCTCATCATCACAATGTCTGAGCCTTTCTTCCCGCCTTCACTGTGTGGGTTTACCTTTGGGCTTCTCCAATGCCAAGAGGGGAGCTTCCCCTCTTCCACTAGGTAGGGAGAAGAGCAGTGGAACTGGCTAGCTCATCTCCTAAAGGAAGTACACTTCCTTCTCTACAGGCAAAAGCACCATATTACTGGATGTAAGCGTGATATCTAAGGATGTGTGAAAGGAGAAGTAGATTTAGCTGCTCACGATATTCTCCTCAGACATAAATTTGTGTAAGTATTGATAATGAGTCATGGGCATTGGGTGGGGAATGATATTTAAATTACATATGATCATACTTCATGTTAGCCCAGTGCTGGAAACCATAGTCTTATGTGCTTGCACATGTGTCACTGTGTTGTTATTTCTAATATAATTCAGTATCTTTCTGTGGGTCTGTGAGCTCCAACATATGGGCACCAAACATCCATCTCCAGAACTGTGTGCTTTGCCTCATTTTCATATGATGCCCTTGGCAGTCCAAGCTTAGGATAAATATCTAACTCCTGGTCCATGCCAGGAAACCTTTGGCTAAATTACTTCCAACACTGGGCTAGTCCAGCAGTGTTGTTTTTGGATGATTCAGGAGACATGAATCTTAGGGACAGAATATTAACATTGTGATTGCTGGTCATGAAATAGCCTGAGCAGGACTGAGTCATCTCACTAGCTATTGAAGAAGAAACTGTTTTTCTAAACTGCTGAGGGAGGCACCCCAAGAATATATCCCTTCTGGTGTTTTTCCAAACAGACAGATTATTTATGTGGCAAAATGACTGTCTTTTTGATCTTATGACCTTGTTAGGGGCTGAGTGAGATAAGGACATGCCCCTCACTGGATATTGGAGGAACTGGCTCTGAACCAAATGGGGAGGAATACACATGGAGGTGAGGTGGTGTGGAGGAAGGGTGCTATTTGTCAAAGTCAGCTGCATCAGGATCACTGCCTAAAACATATGGCTAATGTTGCCACCAGTTAGCAGTGAGAATTTAGCTTATTATACACTGTCCTATTTTCTCCATTAGCCCATTCCCTATTCTGTTAAATGGAATTCTACATTTCTGAAGGGAGAAATACAGGTATGTGGGAATAAGCCACTTTCTTCCTTTGAGGCAATGCCTTCTGTTTTTGGCAACATATGCCTATAATATGAAAGGTTTTCTGAATGTTGTCAGGCAGCCTCTCTATCTGTGGCTAAGGCTGATGACCAAAGCTGAAAGGATGCTATTAGTAACTGGCTGAGGGAGCCACTCATCAGTTCTCCTGCAATGCACTAAAAGCAGGTCTTCATGGTTCTTGATATGGGTGCACAATGGGATCACCTGGGGAGCCTCACCCCAGCCCAACCAATTATATCCAAATTTCTGAGAACGGTGTCCTGGCATCAGAATTTTAAAATATGTCTTAGAAGTAGTTGTAATATGCAGCCAAGTTTGCAGAATACCTAAATTATGGAACCCCTCACTTTGGAAACATGAATCTAGAATAGTCAGCCAGGCCCTTGACATTGAAAGAGGAATCAGAAAAGAGACTATTTCAGACTTTGTTGATATGAGATGCTGGGTTAACTGCTCACCAACGTGACGTTTTTATGGTGTTCAGTAGCCATGTCTGAAAACTGAGCTGGGCTGATTAGATATTCTTTCTCAGAAATTTGAAGGGGAACACAAAAGCAGTGGTGGATGCCTGACTTGAAAGTTCAGGATACGTTGGGGCATAGGGTCATTATCATCACAGATTTATCAGGTTGTGGAGACTCAGAGGAAGTTGGTCAGGAGAGAGAAGAGGATGAAAGAGCAGCTGGGGAAGCAAAAAGATGATGGGGGGGGGGTGTGGGCACAGGCAGCAGAGTGTGGCCAGTCCTCACTGATGTCTTGGCTACTTAACCTTGATGAGACATTTTCCTGGATTGTATTGCGACCAGAAGAACCATAACTAGAGCTCTGATTTAGAACAAATGCCTATTTCTTTTTAAAGAACAGTTTGAATGTACTTCCTACTTGGTTCACCAGAACAAGCTATAATCTACACTTTGCTCAATTTATTCACATTGGATTTTGCTCATATCTTTATTTATTCCTTTCCACATTGAGTTATAATTTTTTGTATATTTGTCTCCTCAACTAGATTTTGAGCTCTTTGAGGATAGAGATTGTGTCTGACTTATTTTTTTCACCAGTGTCTAATGTAGTTTTTGGCATATATCAGTTGTGAATAAAGCTTGTTAATTGAATACATTCTGAAAGATCAGGTGGGCCTGAGTTTGTAGAAATTTCTGTTTCCTTATACACTCAGAAAAGGGTTGATGAACCCTTGATAAACTTAAAAATCTTTCTTGAATTCTAGATTGGAAGTTTCCAGGCAATTTTTCCAGTAACTTCTCACTTAAAATATCTACTAAAAACCCTTAGCAGGAAATTCTTTCCTTCTGTCTTTAAACATCACAGAAAATTTAAAAGAGAACTAAGACATAGAATAATAAGATTAGAAACAAACTGCAAAGATGGCAGAGTCATAGGGGTACCCTGGGCTTGCCTCATCCCTCAAACACAGATGAATCAACATAAAATTATTTTGAACACCTAAGAAATTAATCTGAGGATTAAGAGAACAGTCTGCACAATTAGAGGGAGACAATGTGGCAGATATGAGGTGCATTGATGTGAATTGAGGGAGAGAGAAGTTGTGGGCCCTGGAGGAGAGAGAGGACAGAGAGAGAAAGAAAGAAGGGGAAAGAGAGCAGCACCTTCTGTTCACACAAGAAAAACACATTCCCAAAACCATTGACTGGGGAATCAAGAGGAACTGACTATTGCACGTTTTTACAAATGGTAGAGTGCAAATTCTGAGGTTTTAGAAGTCCATACCATTCATTGGAATCAATCTGGCAGTCAGCGATTCTTCTGGGGAGAAGGAGGGTGGAGGCCCAGGAACAGACAGCAGACAGCATGGTGTAGGGATCCCTTGGGTTGCTCTGGGGAAGAATGTTCCCCTTCTTGAAGTACTTTTGGAAGAGGGTATATATATTGATTTTCCAAGGACAAAAGACCCACTGGGTGCCATTGAGTGGCCATTCAACAACAAAGAGACAGAAGCTCACACAAAGGGCAAATAAGTTGGTTGCAGCTTTTTGTTGTGCTTCACCATAGACTCCAGACTTTTTATTGTGCTTCATCATAGACTCCAGATACTTGTGTGGCCTTGTGAATGCTTTTCGGGAACAAAACAGCACCAGACACAGCACTGTGAGGCTCTCCTTTCTGAAGAAGGGGGGTGGGTCCAAACCCTGCCTGGTCCTTTAAGATTTGGAATTTTGAATCCTAACTGTGTGCCAGAGATAAAACACAGAAGAACTGTGATGCAGGGTATGCCAATAGCCCAGGCACAGACTGGTTGAGGGCAGGAATCTGAGGGAAACCTGGGGCACAAAAGGGGAGCCTATTCACTTTTCTGTGAGGGCTTGCCGAACAACAGTTGATGTGAGCAGCAGTTGGCGTCCCCTTCCTGGGGACAAGGGGGTGTGACACCATCTTTCCCCCATCCACCTGCATAGTCAAACTTCAGTGAGCAACCCCCAGTGGAGGCTGAAGCCACTCACCCCAAGTCCCATCCTCCTGTGCCCCGCAGGGGCATCTTGAATAGGGCAGGTCTGACTGTGAGCCAGGACAGTGGGACTCTCTCCCAGATGATGAGCACAGGCCACCCCCACACCCGACATGCATCAAGTCTGCTCACTACAGAGTGCTCCAAAGTGTCAGTTTCAGTTCTGGTGAATAGGACCAGTCTCCCCCCACCCCACCCCCCCACTTTTTGGAATTGGGCTCATAAGGTTTTTTTGTTTTGTTTTTTAAATATTTATTTATTTGAGAGAGAGAGAGAATGAAAGAGAGAAAGAGAGAGAGACACACAGAGAGAGAGAAAGATTACAAGCAGGGGTGAAGGGTAGAAGGAGAAGCAGACTCCCCACTGAGCAGGGAGCCTGATGTGAGACTTGATCCCAGGACTCTAGGATCATGACTTGAGCTGAAGGATGACAACTGATTGAGCCACCCAGGTGCTCAGGGCTTATAGGTTTTTGCTTGTTTTTCATTTCCTTTCCCCCTTTTTCAATCAGGCTACCACTCCCCCGAGCTTATTTTAACAAACAAATCAAAGCACACCTAATTAAAGGTCCAAATACTCCGCACTGCAGGCAAGGAGGAACTCTGCAGAGGACTAACCTGTGGGAAAGAGTAGCCAAAATGCAACAGCTGAATACACACAGTATATACCAGAAACACTTCCTTAAGTGCCAGGCCCTGGGCAATATATGACCCCTTCTTAATGTAGCACTACTTTCAGGAGCAGCAAATATAACAAGCTTTCATAACACACAAAAGACAGAAACCTAAAGAGAATGACAAGACAAAGGAATTCTCCCAAGAAGAAAGACCAAGAAGAAACCACAGCCAAGGATTTTCTCAAAACAGATATAAGCAATATATGTGAGCAAGAATTTAGAACAGTCATAAGAATGCTAGTGGGGCTTGGAAAAAATCATAGAAGACACTAGGGAAACCCTTGCTATAGAAATAAAAGACCTAAAAACTAGTCAGACCAAAATAAAAAATGCTACACCTCAGATGAAAAACTGGATGTAATCACAATGAGGATGGAAGAGGCAAAGGAGTGAATAGCTAATATAGAAGATAAACTTATGGAAAATAGTGAAGCTGAAGAGAAGAGGGAAAGAAAGCTATTAGATAATGAATTTAGACTTAGGGAACTCAGTGATTCCATAAAGTGAAATAATACCCATATCATAAGAGTTTCCAGAAAAAGAAAAGCAGGAAGAAGGAGCAGAACGTTTATTTGAACAAATTATAGATGAGAATGTCCCTAATCTGGGGGAAGGAACCAGATATTCAATCCAAGAGGCACAGAGAACTCCCCTCAAGATGAACAAAAACAGGCCAACACCCAGACATATCATAGTGAAACCTGCAAAATGCAAAGATAAAGAGAAAATTCTGAAAGCAGCTAGGGACAAAAGGTCTTTAACCTACAAGGGTAGACACATAAGATTAGCGCAGATTTGTTCACAGAAACTTGGCAAGTCAGAAGAAAGTGGTATGATATGTGCAACATGGTAAATAGGAAAAGTATGCAGCCAAGGATACATTATCCAGCAAGGCTGTCATTCAGAACAGAAGGGGAGATAAAGAACTTCCAAGACAAGCAAAAACTAAAGGAGTTCATGAGCACCAAGCCAGTTCTGCAAGAAATATTAAAGGGACACTGTGAGTAGGAAAGAGACCAAAAGCAACAAAGGCTAGAAAGGAACAGAGAAAATCTACAGGAATAATGACTTTACAGGTAATCCAATGGAACTAAATGCATATCTATCAATAATTACTCTGAGAGGTTATTGTCTGTGTTCCCATTTTAAGATTTTTTTGGGGGGGGATATATCTTTTTTAAATTAACATATAATGTATTATTTGCCCCAGGGGTACAGGTCTGTGAATCAATAGGCTTACACATTTCATAGCACTCACAATAGTGCATACTCTCCCCAATGTCCATAATGAAGCCACCCTATTCCTACTCTCCCACCCCCCAGCAGCCCCCAGTTTGTTTCATGAGATTAAGAGTCTCTTAAGGTTTGTCTCCCTCCTGATTCCATCTTGTTTCATTTTTTCCCCCCCTACCCCCAATGACCTCCCCACCTTGCCTCTCAAATTCCTCCTATCAGAGAGATCATATGATAATTGTCTTTCTTGATTGAATTATTTTGCTCAGCATAATACCCTCTAGTTCCATCCATGTCATTGCAAATGGCAAGATTTTGTTTCTTTTGATGACTGCATAGTATTCCATTGTATATATATATCACATCTTCTTTGTCCATTCATCTGTTGATGGACGTCTAAGTTCTTTCCATAGTTTGGCTATTACAGACATTGCTGCTCTAAACATTCAGGTGCATGTGCCCCTTCAGATCGCTACACTTGTATCTTAAGGGTAAATACCCAGTAGTGCCATTGCTGGGTCATAGGGTAGCCCTATATTCAACTTTTTGAGGAACCTCCATACTGTTTTCCAGAGTGTCTGCACCAGCTGGCATTCCCACCAACAATGTAGAAAGGTTTCCCTTTCTTCGCATCCTCGCCAACATCTGTCATTCCCTGACTTGTGAATTTTAACCATTCTGACTGGTGTGAGGTGGTATCTCACTGTGGTTTTGACTTGTATTTCCCAGATGCCAAGTGATGTGGAGCACTTTTGCATGTGTCTGTTGGCCATCTGTATGTCTTCTTTTTTTTTTCTTCCATTTTTTTCATTTATTTATTTTCAGCATAACAGTATCATTATTTTTTCACCACACCCAGTGCTCCATGCAATCCGTGCCCTCTATAATACCCACCACCTGGTACCCCGACCTCCCACCCCCCCGCCACTTCAAACCCCTCAGATTGTTTTTCAGAGTCCATAGTCTCTCATGATTCACCTCCCCTTCCAATTTACCCCAACCCCCTTCTCTCTAACTCCCCATGTCCTCCATGCTTTTTGTTATGCTCCACAAATAAGTGAAACCATATGATAATTGACTCTCTCTGCTTGACTTATTTCACTCAGCATAATCTCTTCCAGTCCCGTTCATGTTGCTACAAAAGTTGGGTATTCGTCCTTTCTGATGGAGGCATAATACTCCATAGTGTATATGGACCACATCTTCCTTATCCATTCATCCGTTGAAGGGCATCTTGGTTATGTATGTCTTCTTTACAGAAATGTCTGTCCATGTCATCTGCCCATTTCTTGATTGGAATATTTTTTCCTTGGATGTTGACTTTGATAATTTCTTTATAGATTTTGGATACTAGCCTTCATCTGATATGTCATTTGCAAATATTTTCTCCCATTATGTCAATTGTCTTTTGGTTTTATTGAGTGTTTCCTTTGTTGTGCAAAAACTTTTGATCTTGATGAAGTCCCAATAGTTCATTTTTGCACTTGCTTCCCTTGCCTTTGGCAATGTTTCTAGGAAGTAGTTGCTGTGGCTGAGGTCAAAGAGATTGCTACCTGTGTTATCCTCTAGTATTTTCATGTATTCCTGTCTCACATTGAAGCATTTTATCCATTTCGAGTCTGTTTTTGTGTGTGGTGTAAGGAAATGGTCCAGTTTCATTCTTCTGCATGTGGCTGTCCAATTTTCCCAACACCACTTGTTGAATAGACTGTCTTTTTTCCTTTGGACATTCTTTCCTGCTTTGTTGAAGATTAGTTGACCATAGAGTTGAGGGTCCATTTCTGGATACTCTATTCTATTCCATTGATCTCTGTGTCTGTTTTTGTGCCAGTATCGTACTGTCTTGATGATGACAGCTTTGTAATAGAGCTTTAAGTCTGGAATTGTGATGCCACCAACTTTGGTTTTCTTTTTTCAACCTTCCTCTGGCTATTCGGGGTCTTTTTTGGCTCCATATAAATTTTAGGATTATTCATTCCATTTCTTTGAAAAAAAAAATGATGGTATTTTGATAGGAATTACTTTAAATGTGTAGATTGCTTTAGGTACCATAGGCATTTTCACAATATTTGTTCTTCCAATCCATTAGCATGGAATGTTTTTCCATTTCTTTGTGTCTTCCTCGATTTCTTTCATGAGCACTTTATAGTTTTCTTTTTTAAAAAATTTATTTATTTATTTTTTATTTATTTTAAGCATAACAGTATTCATTTTTTTTTTTTAGTATTCATTATTTTTGCACCACACCAAGTGCTCCATGAAATCTGTGCCCTCTCTAATAACTTTATAGTTTTCTGAGCATAGATGCTTTGCCCCTTTGGTTAGGTTTATTCCTAGGTATCTTATGTTTTGGGGTGCAGTTATAAATGGAATTGTCTCTTTAATTTCCCTTTCTTCTATCTTGCTGTTGGTGTATAGAAATACAACTAATTTATGTGCATTCATTTTATATCCTAACACTTTACTGAATTCCTGTATGAATCCTAGCAGTTTTGGAGTGGAGTCTTTTAGGTTTTCTACATAAAGTATTATATCATCTGCAAAAAATGAGTTTGACTTCTTTGCCAATTTGGATGTCTTTAATTTCCTTTTGTTGTCTGATTGCTGAGGCTAGGACTTCTAGTACTATGTTGAATAGCAGTAGTGATAGTGGACATCCCTGCTGTGTTCCTGACCTTAACAGAAAAGCTCTCAGTTTTTTCCCATTGAGAATGATATTCACTGTGGGTTTTTCATAGATGGCTTTGATGATATTGAGGTAGGTAGCCTCTATGCCTACACTGTGAAGAATTTTGGTCAAGAGAGGATGTTGTACTTTGTCAAATGCTTTTTCAGTATCTATTGAGAGTATCATATTGTTCTTGTTCTTTCTTTTATTAATGCGTTATATCACATTGATTGATTTGCAGATGTTGAACCAACCTTGCAGCCCAGGAATAAATCCCACTTGGTTGTGGTGAATAATCCTTTTAATGTACTGTTGGATCTTATGGGCTAGTATCTTGGTGAGAATTTTTGCATCTGTGTTCACCAAAGATATTCTTCTGTAATTCTCCTTTTTGATGGGGTCGTTGTCTGGTTTTGGGATCAGGGAAATACTCTCTTCATAAAATAAATTTGGAAGTTTTCCTTCTGTTTCTGTTTTTTTTTGGAACAGTTTCTGGAGAGTAGGTATTAATTCTTCTTTAAATGTTTGGTAGAATTCCCATGGGAAGCAGTCTGGCCCTGAGCTCTTGTTTTTTTGGGAGATTTTTGATGACTGCTTCAATGTCCTTATTGGTTATGGGTCTGTTCAGGTTTTCTATTTCTGTCTGGTATGGTTTTGGTAGTTTATATGTCTTTAGGAATGCATCCATTTCTTCTAGATTATGAAATTTTCTGGTGTATAATATGTTCTTGTAATTGTATTTCTTTGGTGTTGGTTGTGATCTCTTTCATTCATGATTTTATTTATTTGGGTCCTTTCTCTTTTCTTTTTGATAAGTCTGGCCAGGGGTTCATCAATCTTATTAATTCCTTCAAAGAATCAGCTCCTAGTTTCGTTGATTTCTTTTACTGTTCTTTTGGTTTCGATTGATTTCTATTGAAATCTATTTCATTGATTTCTACTCTGATCTTTACTATTTCTCTTCTCTGGGTTTACTCTTTCTTTGCTGTTCTTTCTCCAGCTCCTTTTGTGTAGGTTTAGGTTGAAGTACTTGAAATCTTTCTTGTTTCTTGAGAAAGGATTGTATTGCTATATACTTTCCCCTGAGGACTGCCTTTGCTGTGTCCTGAAGATTTTGAACAGTTGTGTTTTCACTTTCATTTGTTTCCATAAATTTTTAACATTCTTCTTTAATTTACTGTTTGACCCCTTCATTCTTCAATAAGATGCTCTTTAGCCTCCATGTATTTGAGCCTTTCCAACTTTCCTCTTCTGATTGAGTTCTAGTTTCAGAAAATCCTGGTCTGAAACTATGCAGGGAATGATCCCAATCTTTTGTACTGGTTGAGACCTGATTTGTGACCCAGGATGTGATCTGTTCTGGAGAATGTTCCATGTGCAGTAGAGAAGAATGTGTATTCTGTTGCTTTGGGATGGAATGTTCTGAATGTATCTGCGATGTCTATATGGTCCAGTGTGTCATTTAAAGCCTTTAATTCCTTGTTGATCCTTTGCTTAGATGATCTGTCCATTTCAGTAAGGGAGGTGTTTAAGTATCCTATTATTATTGTATTATTTTCAATGTGTTTCTTTGATCTTGCTATTAATCAGTTTATATAATTGGCTGCTCCCATGTTAGGGGCATAGCTATTAAAAATTGTTAGATCTTGTTGGACAGACCCTTTGAGTATGAAGTAGTGTCCTTCCTCATCTCTTATTATAGTCTTTGGCTTAAAATCTAATTTATCTGATATAAGGATTGCCGCCCTGGCTTTCTTTTGATGTCCATTAGCATGGTAAATTGTTTTCCACCCCCTCACTTTAAATTTGGAGGTGTCTTTGGGTCTAAAATGAGTTTCTTGTAGACAGCATATCAATATGTCTTGTTTTTAAATCCATTCTGATATCCTGTGTCTTTTGATTGGGGAGTTTAGCCCATTTACATTCAGGGTAACTATTGAAAGATATGAATTTAGTGTCATTGTATTGCCTGTAAGATGACTTTTACTGTATATTGTCTCTGTTCCTTTCTGGTCTGTTACTTTTAGTCTCTCTCTGCTTAGAGGACCCCTTTCAATATTTCCTGCAGGGCTGATCTGTTGTTTGCAAATTCTTTTAGTTTTTGTTTGTCCTGGAAGTTTTTTTTTTTAATCTCTCCTTCTATTTTCAATGACAACCTAGCTGGATATAGTATTCTTGGCTGCATGTTTTTCTCATTTAGTACTCTGAATATATCATGTCAGTCCTTTCTGGCCTGCCAGGTGTCTGTGGATAAGTCTGTTTCCAATCTAATATTTCTACCATTGTATGTTACAGACCTCTTGTCCCCAGCTGCTTTCAGGATTTTCTCTTTGTCACTGAGACTTGTACGTTTTACTATTAGATGACGGGGTGTGGACCTATTTTTATTGATTTTGAGGGAGGTTCTCTGTGCCTCCTGGATTTTGATGCTTGTTCCCTTTGCCAAATTAGGCAAATTCTCTGCTATAATTTGCTCCAAATATACCTTCTTCCCCTCTCTCTCTTTCTTCTTCTTCTGGGATCCCAATTATTCTAATATTGTTTCATCTTCTGGTATCACTTATCTCTCAAATTCTCCCCTTTTGTCCAGTAGTTGTCAATCTCTCTTTTGTTCAGCTTCTTTATTCTCTAACATTTGGTCTTCTATATCACTAATTCTCTCTTCTGCCTCCTTTATCCTACCAGTAGGAACCTCCATTTTTAATTATATCTCATTAATAGTTTTTTTTTAAATTTCAGCTTGGTTAGATTTTGGTTCTTTTATTTCTCTGGCATGGGATTTTATTTCTCCAGAAAAGTATTCTCTAATATCTTCCATGCTTTATTCGAGTTCAGCTAGCACCTTGATAATCATTATTCTGAACTCTAGTTCTGACATATTACTAATGTCCATATTGATTAGGTCCCTAGCCATCAGTAATGCCTCTTGTTTTTTGTTTGTTTGTTTGTTTTGTGGTGAATTTTTCCACCTTGTCATTTTATCCAGATAAGGATAGATGAATGAGAGAACAAAATACTAAAAGGATAGCAATGATCCCAGGAAAATATACACTGACCAAATCAGAAGAGACCTGAAACTGGGGAAAAAAGAAAGGGGAAGAGAAGAGGAAGAAGAAGAAGAAGAAGAAGAAAAAGAAGAAGAAATATATATGTGTTATGTATATATACATATATGTACACACATACATGTATGTATACATATACACACATACATATACATGTGTGCATGCATGCGTGCACACACACATACATACATACATAAGACTGTTGAATATAACAGAGCACACACACGTGATTTTGGGTGTATTTTGGTCTTTAGAAGAAACTACCTCCCAAAATTTTTGAAGAAAGGAAAACTTATATATATACAAAAATAAGGATAAACATGATGAAGGGATGGAATATGACTATAAAGATGTTAATTAAAAAGGATTCTAAAAAAGGAATTGATAAGAAGTTGGTTGAAAAAAAAAAGAAGAAAGAATGTGATCAGGTGGAGACTAGAACAAAGCTATGTGCTAGATTTAGGGTATAGTATATTTTGATCTATTTGAAGAAAGTATATCCCAAAATTAAAAAAAAAAACCCTATATGTATGTAAGAAATAAGGTTAAATACAATGAAGAGATAAAATATGAGTATAACAATGAGAATGAAGAAAGGTTTTTAAAAAGGTATTGATAATGATAAAATGGTTAAAAAAATGTTAAAATAGGAAAAGGGGGAAAAACCAAATAAGAAAAAAATAAAATTAAAAAAAATTAACTTTGATAGACTAAAAGATGATGGGGGGGTGGAACCCAACCTTGAATTCTATGTATTGCTTTCACCTAGCTTCGGAGTTCCTCAGTTCTCATTGTTTGGTAAACTTGGCCTTGGTTGGATGTTCTTGCTGATCTTCTGGGGGAGGGGCCTGTTGCAGTGATTCTCAAATGTCCTTGCCAGAGCTGGAATTGCACTGCCCTTTCCAGGGGTGAAGCTCAGTAATCTGCTTGGCTTTGGTCTTGGTAACTTTGGATTCCTGAACACTTTCCCTACCGCTTTGGAGGACAGGAATGAAAATGGTGGCTTCCCAATCTTGGGTGCCATAGGAACCAAGAGCTCAGGGCCCTGCTCCTCAATGTGCCCTCTGGGAAAATCAGTCATCCCTTCCATCTCCCTGGTCTCCGGCCGTACTCTGAGCTCACCTGGCCTATAACCTAGTGTTTCTATCTCTGGTGCATGGTCGTGTTGGAAGTCTCTAAACCCAGAAGAATCCTGCAATGTGCTCCCATGCCACTCCTCCTGGAGGAGGAAGGAGGGCGTCTCCCTGGATCTGCTGCTTTTGGGGTCCCTGCTTGAAGAACAGTGGCCCAGCTATGCCTTGGATCATGGCTTAAGGTAATCCCAAGCTGAGAGCCCCCTCCTCATCACTCTCTCTGCAGCCAGCTTTCCTATTCTGATACCTGGGAGCTCTGCCACACTCAGACATCCCCATCTTTCTGTGACCCCATGGGTCCCCATGAGGGCTCCACCCCCCATTGAGCCTCTAGAGCAACATCTCTCAGTAGAGCAGACTTCTAGAAGTTCCAATTTTGTACTCCAGTGCTCTCTCACTTGCCAGGAGCCTACCCTTCCTCCCCCCACCCCCAGGGTCTATCTTCTGATCACTTCAGATTCACTTCTCTGCATGTCCTACCTTCTGGAAAGTGGTTGATTTTCTGTTCCTAGAATTGTTGCTCTTTTTCTATCTCCTGTTGAGTTTGTAGGTGTTCAGGTGTTTGATAACTATCTAGCTGAACTCCTGGGACCTTGTGATATCTCCATTTCCTATTCCTCCACCATCTTGCTTCTTCCTTCTATGCCTTTTAAGATTTTGGTGATTCCCTGTTTCACTCCCATTCTCACCCTCCCTACCAGCAAGCCATCACTCTGATTTGTTCAGTGTCTATTTTCTCTATGTTGTCTTGGAAAACACATAATGATTCTTTTGTGAAGATGCTTTTATTTTTATCATTTAAAATTTTTATTTTGAGATAATAGTAGATTTACACGAATTTGTAAGAAATAGTACAGAAGGATCCCATATACCCTTAACCTAGTTTCCCCCAATGGTAATATCTTAAAATTGCAACCAGGATATTAACATTAATAATTAAGATAGAGAACATTTCCATTAGCAGTTATATAATCATGTGATACTTAAAATCAAAATAGAACTACATTTTGAATATCTATCTAGTCCATTACGAGTTTCTTATGACTATATCTGGAACTCCATGGGCGTTATAGGAAGTTCAAATTGATGTTCACATTAAAATTTAACCTGATTATTGATTTAGACAGTTAAGATACAGAACATTTCTATCACCACAAGGATCCCTCATGTTGCTTTCATTTAGTCATACCTACTTTTATCCTCTTCCACTCCCTCCTTAAACCCCTGGCAAACCCCAATGTGTTCTCCATTTCTGTAATTTTATCATTTCAAAAATGTTGTAAAAGTGGAATCATGTAGCATATCACCTTTGGGAATAAGCTTTTTTTTTTTTTTTTTTTTTTTTCCATTCAGCATAATTCTCTGGAGATTCATGAAGATTGTGTGTATTAGTAGATCATTTACTTTTTTTTAAAATTTTTTATTTTTTATAAACATATATTTTTATCCCCAGGGGTACAGGTCTGTGAATCACCAGGTTTGCACACTTCACAGCACTCACCAAAGCACATACCCTCCCCAATGTCCATAATCCCACCCCCTTCTCCCAAACCCCCTCCCCCCAGCAACCCTCAGTTTGTTTTGTGAGATTAAGAGTCACTTATGGTTTGTCTCCCTCCCAATCCCATCTTGTTTCATTTATTCTTCTCCTACCCACTTAAGCCCCCATGTTGCATCACCACGGAAGGAAAACTTCCAAACTCATTTTATGAGGCCAGCATCACCTTGATCCCAAAACCAGACAAGGATCCCATCAAAAAAGAGAGCTATAGACCAATATCCTTGATGAACACAGATGCGAAAATACTCAACAAAATACTAGCCAATAGGATTCAACAGTACATTAAAAGGATTATTCACCACGACCAAGTGGGATTTATACCAGGGCTGCAAGGTTGGTTCAACATCCGCAAATCAGTCAATGTGATACAACACATCAATAAAAGAAAGATCATTTACTTTTTAATTGCTGAGTAGTTTTCCATAGTACTGATGTATCACCTTTGTTTCATAATTTACACTGAAGGACATCATCTGGGTTTCCATTTTTAGCTATTTTAAATAAAATTACTGTAAACATATGTGTACAGGCTTTTGTGTGAACATAAGTCTTCATTTCTCTAGGATAAATACCTAGGAATGTTAACTGCTCAGTCACATTATAGTTGCATGTTTTGTTTTTAAAGAAACTGCTAAACTGCTTTCCAATGGCTATAGCATTTTATCTTCCCACCAACAATGTATGAGTAATACAGTTTCTCCACATCCACACCAGCACTTGGTGTTGTTACAATTTTTTAAAAAGATTTTATTTGTTTGTTTGTTTATTTATTTATTCAGTGGGCATGAGGGAGAGAAAGAGAAAGGGAGAAGGAGAGACCATGGGCAAACAGGGAGGAGGAGCAGAGGAAGAGGGAGAATTCCCAGCAGACTTTGTGCTGAGGGTGGAGCTTGGCACAGGGCTCAATCTCATTATTCTGAGATCATGACCTGAGCCACAATGAAGGAATCAGATGCTTAACCGACTGAGTCATCCAAGTGCCTCTGGTGTTACTATTTAGCTTTAGGCATTCTGATAGGTAAACCCATGATAGATTATATCTCATTGTGATTCTATTTTCCCAATAGCTACTTTTATTGAAAATCTTTTCACATGGCTTTTCTTTTGCCATTTGTATATCCTCTTTGATTAAGTGGCCCTTTATGTCTTTTGCTCATTTTTTAACAGTCCTGTTTGTGTTTTTAATGTTGAGTTTTGGTAGTTTTTTATGTATTCTAGATAATAGTCTTTTTGGATATGTAGTTTGCAAATATTTTCTCCTTGTCTATATCTTGACTTTTGACCCTTTTAACAGTCTTGCAAAATGAAGATTTTACATTTGGATGAAACCTAATTTATCAATTTTCTTTTTATAGATTTTGATTTAGTGTCGAGTTTAAGGACAATTTTTGCCTAGTCCTAGTTCTTAAAGATGTTCTCCTCTGCCTTTTTTTGGTATACATGTCATTTTATGTTTTACACTTAAGTCTATGATCTATTTTGAGTGAATTTTTGTATAAGCTGTGAGACTTAGGTCAAGATTATTTTTGTTTGTTTATGACTTATCCAATTTCTCCAATACTAGAGAGTTGAAAAAACTATCTTGCATTAAATTATCTTTGCATTTTTATAAAATATCAGGTGGCCATATTTATGTGAATCTGTTTCTGGGTTCTCTATTCTCTTTCACTTATCTGTGTATCTACTTCAATGCCAATACCACATAGTCTTTTTTTAAAATTTTTTATTTTTTTAGCGTAACAGTATTCATTATTTTTGCACCACACCCAGTGCTCCATGCAATCTGTGCCCTCTCCAATACCCACCACCTGGATCCCCCAACCTCCCACCCCCTGCCCCTTCAGACCCCTCAGATTGTTTTTCAGAGTCCATAGTCTCTCATGGTTCACTTCCCCTTCCAACTTCCCTCAACCCCCTTCTCCTCTCCATCTCCCCTTGTCCTCCATGCTATTTGTTATGCTCCACAAATAAGATACAGATGTAGTGAAAAGAAGGGCCATCTGTACCCCAATGTTTATAGCAGCAATGGCCACGGTTGCCAAACTGTGGAAAGAGCCAAGATGCCCTTCAACGGATGAATGGATAAGGAATATGTAGTTCACATAGTCTTGATTACATAACACAATAAGTCTTGAAATTGGTAGATCTATTTCTCTCACTTTATTCTTCTTTTCCAAAATTGTTTGAGCTATTCTAATTCCTTTGGTTTTCTAGGTAATCTTTAGAATAATCTTGTTGATATCTATAAAAAATGTTGCTAGAAATCTGATAAGAGTTGTGTTAAATCTATATATCAATTTAGAAAGAATTGACATCTTTGTTGTATTGAGACTTCTCATCCATAAACATGGTGTGTCTTTTTATTTGTTTAGATCTTTTTGGTTCTTTTCATTGATGTTGTGTAGTTTTCAGCATACAAATCCTGCATGCCCATTGTTGGGTTTATACCTATATATTTTACTTCTTAAAGAAGTTATACATGAACTTATTCATGAAATTATACATTAACTTTTCATTGGCTCTTTCCTAATATACATTTCTTTTATTGTCTTTTTGTATTGGTTTATAACTCCTAGTGCTATGCTGAATAAGTGATGGGACCAGATAGGCTTACCTTGTTACCAATCTTAGGGGCAAAGCATTCAATCTTCTATCAGTAAATGTAATGCTAGTTGTAGGATGTTTAAAAAATATATTTTATTTATTTATCTGACACAGGCAGGGAGCATAAGCAGGGGGAACAGTGGAGGGAGAGAGAGAAGTTGGCTCTCCACTGAGCAGGAAACCTGATGTGGGGATTGATCCCAGGACTCTGAGATCATGACCTGAGCCAAAGGCAGCCATTTAACTGACTGAGCCATCCAGGTGCCCTTGTAGGATTTTTTTTTTTTTTTTAATAAGTACTCTTGGGCGCCTGGGTGGCTCAGTTGGTTAAGTGACTGCCTTCAGCTCAGGTCATGATCCTAGAGTCCTGGGATCGAGTCCCATATCGGGCTCCCTGCTCCTTGGAGAGTCTGCTTCTCCCTCTGACTTTCTCCCCTCTCATGCTCTCTCTCACTGTCTCTCTCAAATGAATAAATAAAATCTTTTAAAAAATTAAAAAATAAAAATAAATAAGTACTCTTTATCAAGTTGAAGTAGTTTTCCTTGATTTCCATTTTTTCTGAAAGTTTTTCTTATAAATGAATGTTGAATTTGTCAAAATCTTTTTCTGCACTGATTAGTATGATCATGTGATTTATCTTCTTTCATTAGTTAATGTGATAGATTACACTGATTGATTTTTGAATATTGAATGAGCTTGGTATTGCTGGAATAATCCCCACTTGGTGATGGTAATGATTCTTTTTACATATTGCTAAATTCTGCTTGTTTTATTTAAGAACTTCTGTGTGTATATTCAAAGACATTGGTTTGTAGTTTTCTGTTTTGCATAGTCTTTATCTGGTTGTGATATGTTTTGGTATATTTATCTACTCCTATTTTCTCACCTATGCAATAACATTAGCCTCACAGAATGCGCTGAGAAAAATCCCCTTTTAATCTATTTTCTGAAAGAGATTATGTGGAACTGACATTAATTCTTTAAATTTTTGGTAGAATTATACAGTTAAACTACTGGGCCCGAAGAGTTCTTTTTAGAGAGTTGTGGGTTTTTTCTTTTTATTATTAAGATTCTATTTATTTATTTGACAGAGAGACATCACAAGTAGGCAGAGAGGCAGGCAGAGAGAGAGGGGGAGTAGGCTCCATGCTGAGCAGAAAGCCCAATGCAGGGCTCAATCTCAAGTCCCTGAGATCATGATCTGAGCTGAAGGAAGAGGCTTAATCCACTGAGCCACCCAGATGCCCCATTTTAGAGAGTTTTAAAATAACTTCACCTTTCTTAATAGTAATGGGGTATTCAAATTACCTATTTCTTTTTGGGTAAGTTATGCTAGTTTGTGTCTTTGGAGGAAGTGTTTTTAGGGGGGTTATAAGTCATCAGATTTATGTATGTAGAGATGTTCCTACTGTTTTCTTATTACCCTTTGACATAGTGTCTATATTGGTATATCTTCTTTCATTCCTAATGTTGGTAATTCATGTCTCTCTTTTCTCTCATTCACATTGTTAGAAATTGGCCAATTTACTGATGTTTTCAAAGAAAACAGATCTTCATTTCATTCCTTTTTTTCTTTTGCCTTTGCTATTAATGTTAACAATTTCTACTCAATTTATTATTTCCTTTGAATTTATTTTACCTTTTTCTTTTCTGGATTCTTTAGGTAGGAGCTTAGATTATTGGATTAAGACTTTTCCTCTTACCTAATGTATTAGTTTTTAGTGCTATAAATTTTCCTCTCAACACTGCTTTAGCTGTGTGTCATATATGTTTATATTTTTCTGTCAGTTTTCTTTATTGTTCTATCTTCAGCTCACTGCTTCTTTCCTCTGTCTCCTCCATTCTGCCAAATAAGCTCACCTGCTGAGCTTTTTATTTTGGTTTCTTTAATTTTATTATTCCTAAAAAACTATTTGTTTGATAGATAGAAATTAATTAACCAAAATATTAATTTAATGAAATAAAGGTATCTATACATATTATTAAATTATTTAAGCAATATTATTATTATTATTTTTTTTAAAGGTTGATTTTCCTTTTTTTTTTAAGATTTTATTTATTTATTTGACAGAGAGAGAGATCACAAGTAGGCGGAGAGTCAGGCAGAGAGAGAGAGAGAAGCAGGCTCCTGCTGAGCAAAGAGCCCGATGCGGGGCTCGATCCCAGGACCCTGAGACATGACCTGAGCCAAAGGCAGCGGCTTAATCCACTGAGCCACCCAGGCGCCCCTTAAGCAATATTATTAATTAAAAATAATGAACAGAAAGAAATAGCATTTTATTTGGAGATAAGTATATTTTTTATTTCTAAAATTCTACATTTCTAAAATGTCCATTTGGTTCTTCAACAGTGTTTTCCAGGTTTGTTTGTTTTGTTCAGGGAGCTAGCACCAGTTCTTGTTCTTGCTTATAGAAAAAGGGAACTAAATCTAGTTTATTAATAATAGTATTCCATAGTACTCATTTCCATTAGCATCTCTGGAGGGCTTTGAAAAAAATAAGATTATATTTAGAGGTACTTTTGACACCATAGGCATCAACAGAGGCCCTTCTGGTAGCTCTCCTCTAGTGTTCATCCTGAAGCAGTAGCACAGAATTATTTGCCCAGGAGGATATATCTTCTTTCTGAGAATGCAAAGTATGAAGATACAAGGTTAGTGATGCTATAGTAACAAACATCATAAAAATATGAATGGATAAACATATCAAAGTTTCTCACCTATGCAAGGTCCTCTTTAAGCCCAGATTAGCTATCTTCTACATGGCTGTGGCCAACAGTTTAGGCGCCTTTCATGTGCATCTCCATCCAGTTACATGCTTCCTTAGTCAATGTGGTAGAAGAGTAGAACATGGAGTCTCTCAAATACTTCCATTACAATTGACTCATGACCATTCATATATGACTGGTCAAAGCTAGTCATATGACCATGTCCAAATTCAAGTCAGAGAGAAGAGTGTGTGCATATCTGTGCATGTGAGAGAGAAAGGTGTGTGCGTGTGTGTGTGTGTGTGTGTGTGTATGAGAGAGAGAGAATTCTTTTTTTTTAACCTTTATTTATTTATTTATTTACTTTCTTTCATTTATTTATTTTCAGCATAACAGTATCATTATTTTTTCACCACACCCAGTGCTCCATGCAATCCGTGCCCTCTATAATACCCACCACCTGTTATCTGACCTCCCACCCCCCCGCCACTTCAAACCCCTCAGATTGTTTTTCAGAGTCTATAGTCTCATGATTCACCTCCCCTTCCAATTTACCCCAACCCCCTTCTCTCTAACTCCCCATGTCCTCCATGCTTTGTGTTGTGCTCCACAAATAAGTGAAACCATATGATAATTGACTTTCTTTGCTTGACTTATTTCACTCAGCATAATGAGAGAGAATTCTAATATGCACCTTGTTAGGCAATTGTATGTATATTACAGTGCATATTACTTTTAATTTATATAATATCTTTTGTGAGGTGTTTATTATCTTCAGTTTTACAGTAGTGGAGGTTCAAAGAGTTTGAATATACTGTGAAGTCAGAATTTGAACTCACTTTAGGCTCCTGACTTCAACATTCATGCATTCTTTTTAACATGTACAGTGAAAAGGAGCTGATATGTTAAATCCAGTATCACTATTAATTCTGACTTATTTGAACATTTGGCATAGTTAGGGTGATGAGAAAATAATAAAAATAAATCACACTGAATGGAGGCAATAGAATCTAATAGAGTTCAGTTGAATAAATTTTTTATTGGCCCCTCCATGCACCAGGCACCAGGGAAGATCATAGTCTAAAAGAGGTGTAAACTAATAGATACCACTTGGTATATGATACCATAGAAATTTGCACAAAGTGCCATAGAAACATTCCAGGATTTATTTAATAACAATTGATGGAGCAAGAGTCAGGCAGGCTTCTTGGAAAAGATGATGTCTATACTGTCTTTTAGACCTCAGTTATCTTTGCTACTTCGGGGTTAATGTCTTTGATTGTATCCTGCTCTACTATTCCTTCTCCCTGTAACCAGTTTCTTTCCTGAACAAACCACTTCACTCACTGAAGGCTTTGGCATCTAGCTGAGAATGATCTTTGTCACTGTAGCTTATGTCATCGCTCCAGGTAACTTCTGTGTTTGTGTGGAGAAACTATTAAACGCCTTGGCCACTCTTGATCTTGACTCCATTTACTTCTACTTAAACTCCACTCCAGTGATTTGCTTTCTTTGTTGTCATTAAGTATTCAGAAAGGTCGATAGTCAACCTATAGATTCTAGTCCGTAGAATTTACCATTCTAGTCCTGCTACTGATTAGCTAGGCCATTCAGATCATGTCCTCTTCTACCTTTCCTTAACTCCCAATTTATTTTTCTAAACAGGCACCTGTGAAGCAGAAGTACAGCAAGGGTTTATGAGGAAGACTGAAGCTTGAGGGTATGGCACCTGTAGATGCATACTTTTATCTAGAGACAGTAGCCAGAAAGATGAGGGAGTTGATGAGATTTAATCTGTGAACTATAGGGACTATGATAGAATTTCAATTCTACTTCTTTACACTAATGTCTTCTGAGTTGCTTGCCTAGTCAAACCTTGAATGGTTTTTGCTCTGTCTAGGTAAAATGGCAAAACTACTGGGTATTTACCCCAAAGATACAGATGTAGGGAAAAGAAGGGCCATCTGTACCCCAATATTTATAACAGCAATGGCCACGGTCGCCAAACTGTGGAAAGAACCAAGATGCCCTTCAACAGACAAATGGATAAGGAAGATGTGGTCATATACACTATGAAGTATTATGCTTCCATCAGAAAGGATGAATACCCAACTTTTGTAGCAACATGGGCGGGACTGGAAGAGATTATGCTGAGTGAAATAAGTCAAGCAGAGAGAGTCAATTATCATATGGTTTCACTTATTTGTGGAGCATAACAAATAGCATGGAGGGGATGCTACTGGAAAGGTAACTACTAGATAATCTTTGATTTCAGCTCCTACATGAGGATGGGGAGTTAGAGAGGAGAAGGGAGTTGAGGGAAATTGGAAGAGGAGGTGAACCATGAGAGACTATGGACTCTGAAAAACAATCTGAGGGTTTTGAAGTGGCAGGGGGGTGGGACGTTGGGGGAACCATGTGGTGGGTATTAGAGAGGGCACGGCTTGCATGGAGCACTGGGTGTGGTGCAAAAATAATGAATACTGTTGTGCTGAAAATAAATTAAAAACAAACAAACAAAAACAAAACACAAGACAAAAATAAAAACAAAAAAACAGTCCTCTCCCACTGGAGAAAGCATTTTTTTTTTTTTAATAAAGAAGGAGAAAAACAAAACAATACTTAAGAAATCAATGTAAGGATATATGAAATAACCTACAGACTTTTAAAATATATACTCATTGGCCTTTATGTTTAAAATGTTTTTGATAAAACAGGTTTTATGATTGCCATTTATGTTATATATTATTTTCATTCAATTATGAAAATTAAAAAATGCTGCCACTTAAAAAAAAGAAATGTGAAATACATTATCAAAGAATAAGGAATAATAAACAGGCAGTGCAAATTGTATGAAAAGAAAACATTTGATAAAAAATGTTCATCCCTAGAGATGAATGAGGTGAAGTTTCCAAAACTGTCTAGCTACTAGGTAAACCTAAAATTGAACTGAAAGCATATTCTATTTTTAATACAACATTTGTCATTAAACAAAACTAAAGAATAATACATTGAATCTAGAAAAAATTTTCTATGTTGAAAGTTGATGCTTTGGATAAAGATCATTAATAAAGAGAGAATGAAGACAGAAATGGAACATTTCCTGGGAAATTTTTCTGCAGGGACCTTCTGCACATGTCCAAGGGGGTAAAGGATGAATTCTTAGATTCTTTGTCATTTCCATTTTGAATCAAAACCTATGAATTTCCAAAATGGTAACTATCATTTTCTTTGGGCAAATGAATAATAGGTCATGCTTATTTCTATCTTCCAGTAATCAGAAAAAGCACAAATGATTTCTGAAAGAAATTGGATTATGCTGAGTGAAATAAGTCAGGAAGAGAAAGTCAATTGTCATATGGTTTCACTTACTTGTGGAACATAAGGAATAACATGGAGGACATTAGGAGAAGGAAAGGAAAAGTGAAGGGGGGTAAATCAGAGGGGGAGATGAACAATAAGAGACTGTGGACGCCAAGAAACAAGCTGAGGGTTTTAGAGGGAAGGGGGATGGGGGGCGGTGAGCCTGGTGGTGGGTATTTAGGAGGGCATGTATTGCATGGAGCACTGGGTATTATATGTAAATAATGAATCTTGGGACACTGCATCAAAAATTAATGATGTATTGTATGGTGACTAACATAACACAATAAAAATTTTAAAACATTTAAAAAAAAGAATTTTTTTTTTTTTGTTAACATATTAACTACCACCATTTTAAGACACCTTGGTCTTGACTTCTGTGGTTTTAGACAAATAGAAAGGAGGCAGAGAAAAAGAGTGCTATCAGAGCTCAGAAGTTTGGGGCAAAAGAACTAGATGTGAATGTGACAAAATATGCCTAAGGACTATAAGAGGTGAGAGAGAAGGTAGGGATTTGGGAGACAATTATTTATATGTAGCTTCTCTGTAGAAGGAGAAAATAGGTGACTGTAAAGGTAACTACTAGATAATCTTTGATTTCAGCTCCTACATGAGGATGGTAGATGTGTTAGGGAGGGACTAAATCAACAGGCCCTTTCTATTTATAAGACATTTGTGAATTTTGCTCACATCATAGTCTTCTTATCCTGTAACTCATCATTTTATTTTTGAACCTTAATTTTCTGAACCAAAGCTGCTATTGTCTTGAATTCCTGAACTTTCCATTTATTTCTAAATGTATTTCCTTACATAATGTTCAATTATTTGCCAGGAAGATACAGTCAAACACACCTAATTTTGCTGTGATAAGTGTTTAGCACCCTTTTAGGAAAGCAGAGCTCCTGCACAGCAATTTCACTGTAAGGCTTTAATATATGGTGATAATGTTGCTTCACTCCTTTAGAAACTGTGCCAGGGGCCAATAACTGAGCGCTCAATGAGAAACTTCAGAGGCTTGCCTCTCTAGGAGGTTCTGTGGATTGCTTGGGATGAGGAAATTTTTAATAAGAACTTTATTTTCATTATAGGGTAATTTAATTTTCTGGATATCTAAGAACAACAGCATATCAGCTCCTTTAATTCTCATCAATTTATAACTTCCTGCTAATTGCATTTTTTCCTTTCCTCCCAATCTCTGTAAGATATTAAAGTGGGTTTAACTTTTGTGGAATCTAAGTCCTAAGTGCTAAATGGAAGATCAAAATGAGATGACATTAGCAGTTAGGATTTTATGGTAATGGAAAGAGACTGGTGAGTTGTTTTATGTGCAGTAGGATGTGAGGTGCAGGAGGACAGGGTACAACATTCCTGGAAGAGCAAATGACTGAGCAGTGGATCCCAGAAGAGAGATGCTGTCATGCATGATGAAGAGGGTAACTAATTTCCTTATATAAGAAGGGAGATTCTGTTGGTGTGTGGGAACGCAGGTGAGGGATATTATTGAATCAGGAGCTGGTCAGGGGGCAGATGTAACAGAACTTCTGCCACTGTGAGATTTGTGAATTTGGTTGAGGGCTAATAAGGAAGATCAGTTTTGAGCTGGTGATGCTGCCATGTACTTGAGGTTACCTAGACAACAGCGGAGGAAGGGTATCTGATGTCTCAGTCTTGGACTCAAACCAACTACTATAGGTGAAAGATCCAGGGTCCCAGGGAGAAAATAGGAGTGTGTGTGTGTGTGTGTGTGTGTGTGTGTGTGTGTGTGTGTACACAGATGCAGAGATAAAAGAGTGGCCATTGGGGAAGGACTATTATTTCAGAAGGAGGGAATGTGGAAAATTGTGTTCCAGCTCAGAGAAGATCATTGCTTCCAGTTATTTCTTTAGGTTCTAAGTCCTTAAGAATGCAGAGGAATTATCACCATGAGAACCAGAGCATAAAAACTGTACCCATTCATGGTTTCATCTTCACTATCCCCAGCTCTCTGAAATTCTCGAGGTAACATTACAGTGACATTCACCCACCTACCAAGTATTCCCCTCCAGGTAGGCCAGAGTCTAACCAAACCATCCTCAAGCAACCCCAAATACAAGATTCTCTTCCAGCAGATTCTTCACCCCATTGGCTTTGGGACGTTTTTTATTGCCTATACAGTAGAAAGGGGGAAGACATCAGAAGGGTGATTTTCTTTGCTAAAACAAGGTCCTGCAGTTTTCTGTTTCTCTTATCTACAGTTTATCCAAATATCTACCAGCCCTCAGGAAGTACAACAAGCTCAGAATCTTCTCACAGGCAAAACAGCACAAGGAAAATGTAGGCAGGGTTTACATACAGTTGAGATAAATTACAGGTGCCTCTCTTTACTAAGTACAAGCTTGCAGAAGTAGATAGTCACCGGCGGACTCCCTGCATGCATTCTTCCTTTAGCAGCATTGGGGTCATTATTTTTTTCTAGTTTGGACATCTCCCCCTCACACTCAGGAAAAGCACCTTTACCTGCTCATGTAGTTTCTCTTTATTGCTTTCACTCTCTTTCCCTCACTGTCTCCTCCTCTCAAATCTATGAGGAAAATATGTGTTTCTGCCAGAGCTGTAAATTTATCCATAGACTCTGTCCTCAGATTTTTCCTCAGACTTTTGAGCAGTGTCTCACCAGATTCTGGGCACTCTGAGCAGTTATTTATGTTCTGTTTGCCAAGCACCCTACCTTAGTCACCACACACTAGAATCTCTCTGGTGGTTTTTCTCCATTACTTCTCCCAGCCTGTCTGATGTTTTTCTTGCAGGATGATTAGCACAGCAACTCTACTTCACTCAGCTCTTCCTGTGTTCTTTGTGATGACTTTCTAAATCCAGTTCTGTAAAACAGTCCCCATGCCCCCAGTTTCTCCATGTCACTTCAACTTCTCTACACTCATTTCTTTAGTTTCAGATGGCTCATTCACAACTTTTAGATACAAGTAAAATATGTTACAAAACTGCTTACAAATGATTTGGAGGTTCAAAACCCCTCCCCATTTTTGTTGCACCTCATCATTTGAACATTAAAGTGACGTTGGTTGTGCCTGTCACCATATTTAACATGAACTTAACCAAATATTTGTGGCTCCATCACACAAAAAAATGCCCCATAGGCTGGGGAAAAGGATGAGAAACTTATAAAAAGAGAGTGGCAGATATCTCACAGAAGCGTATCTGTCATATCTCCTTTTAATTCAACCTTCATATCCTTTCTTTTTTTTTTTTAAAGATTTTATTTATTAATTTGACAGAGAGAAATCACAAGCAGACGGAGAGGCAGCCAGAGAGAGAGAGAGAGGGTAGCAGGCTTCCTGCTGTGCAGAGAGCCCGATGCGGGACTCGATCCCAGGACCCTGAGATCATGACCTGAGCCAAAGGCAGCGGCTTAACCCACTGAGCCACCCAGGCGCCCCTTTCATATCCTTTCTTTAAGAGCTTAGACATATGTTCATGGGACTCTATCTCAGGATCAATCTTTGAGATGGATGTACTGCTGTATTTTTTCCCCAAAAATTCTTTTGTAAATTGTTATGAAAATAGAAATTCACCAAGCTTGGTATATTTGTCTTACAGATAGATATAAGGGGAACATACTTTGTAAGACAGACCTTTGGATGAGAAGATCTATTTTTTTTTTAAAGATTTACTTATTTATTTGTTTCATAGCACTCCTGAAAAAGTATACAAATTAAAAAAAATTTTTTTTAAAGTTTTTCAATGTTTCAAGATTTATTCTTTATGCACCACACCCAGTGTTCCACATAATACGTGCCCTCCTTAATACCCACCACCAGGATCACTCACCCCCCACCCCCACCTTCGAAAATTCTCAGTTTGTTTCTCAGAGTCCACAGTCTCTCATGGTTTGTCCCTCCCTCCAATTTACCCCAATTCATTTTCCCTTCCTTCTCCTAATGTCCTTCATGTTATTCCTATGTTCTACAAGTGAGTGAAACTGTATGATAATTGACTTTCTCTGCTTGACTTATTTCACTCAGCATAATCTCCTCCTGTCCCATCCATGTTGATACAAAAGTTGGGTATTCATCCTTTCTGATGGAGGCATAATATTCCATTGTATGTGGGGACCATATCTCCTTTATTCATTTGTCTTTTGAAGAGCATCTTGGCTCTTTCCACAGTTTGGTGATTATGGCCATTGCTGCTATGAACGTTGGGATCCATATGGCCCTTCTTTTCACTACATCTGTATCTTTGGGGTAAATACCCAGTAGTGCAATTGGGGTCATAGGGTAGCTCTATTTTTAATTTTTTGAGGAATTTCCACATTGTTTTAAAAGTAGATTTATTTATTTATTTGAGAGAGAGAGAGAGAACATGAGCAGGGGGTGGGGCAGAGGGAGGGGAAGACTCTCAAGCAGACTCTGTGCTGGAGAGTCCAACCTGGGGCTCAATCTCATGACCCTGAGATCGTGATCTGAGCCAAAACTGAGAGTTGGAAGCTTACCCAATTGAGCCACCCAGGCAGCCCAAGGGTAGGAAGGTCTATTCTATATCAGGTGATGGGGAGTTAAAAGAGCAAAAAGAATGATGAGGGGACCAAAAGAAGAGAAAGCAAGGGAAAGCAGAAGAGTTTTGCATAGAGGATAGAGAATGAAGAGGAAAAGGCAAGGAGCATTGGAAACCGGCAGGGAATTCTTACTATCAACAGTAGGCTCCAAAGCAGGATTCCTAGTGAAAAATCAGTTAGTTTATTATTACCTGCAATTCAAAGCCATGTCATTATATGCGTGTAGGATATGATACCTAGGTGCAGCCATAATGTGTTTTTTGGATATATGTAAAACTTAGTAATGGAGAAACAAGAGATTTCTCTTTGATTTTGCTACGAAAGTTCAAGGAGTCCTGGAAAAACAGAACTATATCCACAGGAAAGAATTTGTGGAAAATTGGAGAAAGAGAAAATGTTAAATTCAGTAGAAGTTAAATACCAGGATTTAAAACATACTCTGTGGGACATCTGACCAGTACAGTGGATAGAGCATGCTCTTGATCTCAGGATCATGAGTTTGGGTCCCATGTTGGGTGTAGAGTTTGTTTAAAAAAAAAAAAAGACCACAAATAAAACTCCATTCTGTTGTTGTGATGAAATGGAGTAGGGACATCCATAAATGAGTTCTTAGTGGTTATCTCCAGTACTCATGGTGGAGTTGACGGTGGCCTATAGTCTTTGGTTGAGAGGTGGCAAGTATAGAGAAGCCTTCCTATAGGCATGTCTCTTGATCTTGCCTTCATTATGTACCAATGTCCTCTTGTCATCATGGCCTCACTAGCCATCCTGTCCATAGATTTCCTTCTTATAAGTTTTACTAGACTCCCCTTTTGTTGCATGGACTTGGGAAAATGTACTCTCCTGCTTCTCCTTAGTTATGTTTCTGATTTCTAACACTTGGGAAGGTAAGGAGTAGGTGGACTATTCTTCTCAAAAGCTGCTTTGTCTTGTTCAGTGCTCTATGTTGGGTACCTAAAACAGTACTTGGTACATGGCTGTGGTTTGATAGCTCTTTGTTAAATGAAAAAATGCACCTGGTTACCCTTTACCATGGTTTTTGGAGAGCCCCCCACCTTTTTTTTTTTAACTTAATACACATTTGATTTCAGTTTTAAGAAACTATACACACACAGTATATATCTCTAATAAAACTCATGGTTTTGGTTTTTCCTGTGTTCATGTCAGCACATTTTTAGTGCGATGTCTTCTTCCCTTCCTACTTCTATTGATAAATTCACCTAAAAAAGATACTCTCTGCTCTCAAACTATTTCTAGCTGATCTATTCTAGTTTAGATAATGCACCTCAGGATTTCAAAAATATTAATTTAACTTTGTTATTTTCTCTTATATTTGAACATACGATCAGCCAGCTCATGATCAGTGATCTATGGATGGGGTAAAAGATGCTGCATTCTTTTTTTTTTTTTTTAAGATTTTATTTATTTATTTGACACAGAAAGAGAAAGATCACAAGTAGGCCGAGCAGCAGGAAGAGAGAGAGGGGGGAAGCAGGCTCCCTGCTGAGCAGAGAGCCTGATGTGGGGCTTGATCCCAGGAGATCATGATCTGAGCCTAAGACAGAGGCTTAACCCACTGAGCCACCTAGGCACCCCAAGATGCCCTATTCTTACTATGCCTAATGATAACCAATTTTGTTTTGTTTTATTACATTTATGAGACACAAGTTTTAAAAACACAGGCATCACTACTTTTCAGTTTTCCTTTTTCACTTTTTATTATTTTTCATTAAAACCTTAATATTAGCACAGATAAAACTGAATTGTTAGGTGGCATGGGATGCTCTATAGGATACTTAAAATATCATAGATGAGCAGATATATGAATTTGGCAATGTGAAAGGTGAATTAGGTATGTCAGCATAGAATATGCACAAGGTCATGTGTTATAAAAGTCCAAAGTACACAAATCAAAGATCACCCATTCTCTGCAATTTGGGGTTCAAACCCAGTCACCACTAATTTTAGGTATATGTCCTAGAGTAAAGGCTTCCTCTGTACCATCAGCAGGGAAATGAAGATTCCAATAACAGCTACTCACAGAGCTGATGACAAAAATCAAACTATATAATGCCTGTAGGAAGAGTGTGATAAAGATGTTATTGCTATGAGAGAGAGCAAGGGTCAAGAGAAAAGGACTGTGTAATTTCCTGAGTCCTTAAGGACCTGAAGTTGATGCATATTTTTGGGTTGGTGGAGAAGTCAGGGAAGCTGATCTTGCTGATAAAGAGATACTCAATCCCTTTAGCTTTGGTATTCACAACAAAGGAATCATAACTCTATTAAGTGTTTCATTGCCATTTTTTCATTTCTTCATAATTCTACATAATATACAAAATTACAAATAGCGTGTGCATGAGCATATATATATATATATATATATATATATATATATATATAATTATCATTTCATAATTGCAAATTTGTCCTCAATTTTTCATTTTGGTTTCAGTTAATATCTTTCTCTGTTAACCATGGCCATGATTCCTTCTTCAATGGGTTCCTCTCCTCCCATAACCAACTCAGGAGTGAACATTTAGATTTCAAGTCCCCTGCTATGCATGGGCAGACGGAGGCCCTGAGAGGAGATGCTCTGAGATCATTCTTAGGCCGGAAAGTGAATCCCACCCCATATATTGATGATCAGGCTCTGGTGATTCGTATTTTCTAAATGTTTTCACTATGTCAGCTTCCCTCTGTTTTGGACCCTGTTTTTTCCTCTGGGGTGACCAGAGTTAAGGAGAGCCCTTAGCTCACTGTTTTCCTCCTGCACTGTCTGTATCTAAAGCAACTGGTGCCCAGATCCTTGCCCTCACTCTCTTTTCTCCTCACCCCAGAGGCCAGGTCCCAGGGCTGATGGGGCTCACTGAGCTCTGTGCTGACAGGAGATAGGAGAGAGTGAAAGAAAGCAGCCAGGGTCCCCAGGAGGCCCCTGTGAACTCACAGTTGCCTGCCTCAATCTGGAGCTCACATTTCTCAACCTTGAGTATGGTGCTGGGATGTGCCCAAAGTCCTCAGTGGAGACAGCTGGTCCTTGGGAACCACTGCCATGCTCCTATTCAACCCTGCTGCAGCACACCATCAGTACTGAGCATAGCTGGAGGCTTTTGGCAGTACCTAAAGAGCAGGAGGAAGGGGATACAGAGAGGGGCCCAGGAGGGTGGAGTATCTCCATCCTGGTGTTGTGTTATCTTTGTTTACTGTGGACTCCCCAGAGGTCCCAGGTTTGGAGACTGTGCCTTCAGGGAGTTTGGGAGGGACCTCTTTGCTCCATTTAATACATTATACTTGCCTTTTTGTCCACTGGGTGCCACTCACTCCTACTGAGTGCAGCACCTGGGTGGCAGGATGGGACCTATCACTAGTAAGTTCCCTACTTTCCCCTCAGTTTCTTTCATAGCCCTTCTATTGCCTTCACAGCATTTGTCATGGTTTGTCATTTTATACTTACTTACTTTTTCCAACTTGGCTGTAACATATGGAACTATTTTGTTGACCACTGTATCCCTTAAACACCAATGATATCTGGCACTGTTAATCGTATTTTCCTGAATGAATGGAAAATGAATGAGTGAATGGATGAATGATTTGAGCTACCTGTGTTCTCTTGTTTACTGTGCTATTGGAATATAGCACAGTATATATTGTGCTATATTCTGTATAGGTGCAGCAATAAATTTCTTGACAGGACTTCTTTCCCTGCATTGGTCCCATTACGTTTTCCCTCTTGGGAAAGATGTAGGGGTCTTCTGTCCCACTCAACTCCTTCTGCCCCTCCCTAAGAGACCCAGGTTCGAGAGAAGCTCTCTTTACGTTCCTTCTTGGTGCATCTCTGTCTTCTTTTTGAGCCTAAATTCTTCCTGCCCACTGGTGTTCTTTCCCTAGTGTGCTATTTACTCTGGGTCCTCCCTCTGTTACCTGCCCTTGCAGGTGGCCTATGGACCATAAGGGGATACTCAGTTACTTTCCCTGCTCATTGCTCTGTCCCATCCCTGGCCCCTGCTCTTTCATTCACTTGAGAAGGTCAGCATGTCCCAGGACACTGGTGAACAAACACTCCTACAAATTATCATGGTGATGTTTTGCTAACCCCTCTGCACTCCTGACTATTAAAAAAAGAGTTATTTCCAGGGTGGGAAAGTTGTTTCAGAAGTCAAAAAGCATAGGGATAATTTAGTCAGAGGAATTGAGAGGGTTGATGTGTTGAGACAGTAAGATGCATAACAAGGAGGGCTTTCGAAAGGGTTCCAAGTCTCTAGAGAGCTGTTATATGGAGACAGGTGAGCTCTCTTCTAGTTGACATGTAACAGAGATCTGAACAACAGAACCTACAGCATGAAGGATTTGGATAGAGATGAACAAGATCTCTTACCATAGAGGGTCTTTACCAGGAATGTGTGAGGGAAATTGAGAACACACCGGGAAGTCCAAACTATCAAGTACAGATCATGTGTAGCCCAGTCCAAAGCATGTGCTGAATGTCCAACCAAAATGTTGGCCAGTCTACATTGTAATAGCTAAGGCTGCCCTTGGCCTGTTTTGATGGGGCACCGCACTGTCTCCTAATTAGAGAAACTGAGTTTTCCTACCCCAAGGAGATGCAAGACCCCTGAGCCTGAGAGAGGATGTGTTCTGTAGTGAGGGAGGAAGCAGGATGCTCCAAAGGGTACTGCAGAGGCTGCACTGAGCAAAATCTGCTCTGCAGAAGATCAGAGGAAAGCTAGTTGCACATTTGTGTTGAACTTTACCTGTGTTAATTTTTGCTTATATTAAACAATGAGTTTTGACAAATAAAAACTGGGGATGTAAAATTATTCAATAAGTACATCAGTACAAACACATACTCTAGGGGGTCTGTCCTGGGCTGTGGGTGAGATGGCTGAGTTGGGGATGGAGGAGTGGTGTCCCAGAGTCTGGAAGCAACATGAAAAGATAGAGTGCATGATGGACAAATAGGAGGGCACCAGTCATCCGAGCTGAGGGAAGAGGGAGGCAAGATCTTGAATAAGGAGAGAGAAGTCTAAAGGGAAATGTCTAGTAGGTTAGAGAGAGGTTGGGGGGAGGAAGGCAAAATGGGTTGGGGGAGCGTGTAATAATGGGGGCTTGATGGAAGCCCATTTGCAAAGGACGTCAGCTGGTGAGCCGTAGAGCAGAGACTGCTGCTCCTGACTCCGGAGTCACCCTAAATCAACTCTTTCACCTCTGATTCCAGGACTTTGAGTGTTTTAGACTGGAACTTCTGGATGCTATGTCACAGAGGTCTGTCAGGTAAGAAATATGCTGCTTTTCAGGTGGCTATGATGGTGAATAAACCAGAATAGGCCCATGGATTGAATTTCTCATTCTTGCTCAGGCATTTATGACATGCACAGAATCTGATACACATCAATATGGGGCCACATAGGAAGAGATCACATTCAGGGAAGTGGTAGTGGAGGAGTAGCAGCCTCCTGAGGGCCTGCTCTTCCCTCTTACTCCCCATCCTCAGAAGACATGGAGGACTGAGGGCTGAACCTCTAACTGGTCCTGCAACATTAGAGACCCAGGTTAGATCCATTCTGTAAGGAAAGGGACACCCTCCCTGCATTTAACTCATTTCTGGTAATCTATAGCTGATCATAGAAATTTACTCTTTAATAGATTTCTTAATTTACCATTTATTAAATGTCTTCTCTATTTGCAGACCCAAGCAATACATTTTGGATCCTGTGTCCAGAAACTGGTATGGCACTGTGTTTGAGAATTTTGAAGATTCCGTATATTTGGTATTGTAGTTACTCTACAAATGGGTATTAGAATTAGAAAACCCTGGGTTCCAATACCAGATGTACATTTAGGAACTGTGTGACTTGGGATTGAGATCTTAAAATATCCCGAGCCTCCGTTTTTAACCACCCATGATGGGGAGATCATTACCATCTCACAGCCTTGTCACAGCTCAGAAACCAATGCATGGTAACACACAGTGAGTGAGGTCTCCCCACTCACCACTCCATATCCACAAGGCTGGATCAAAAATGCTTCACCACTCCATATCCATAAGGCTGTATCAAAAATGCTTTGACAACTGAGAGTTCTTTTCTAATTTTGTGTTGAACTAACTAGGCAGCTAAATCTGATCTGAACTTACCAATGTAGGGCTACTTATAGCCTCAGTCTGTTCCATTAGGTGTGAATATTCACATATTTTGCTACAGAAACAGTACTGTATTTGATTACAGGGTGCTGTCCGGACCCTCTGGGATTGGATTTTGAAACACACCTGGTTTCATCTTACTTTTCTGAAAAGAAATTGTCAGGTTATGATTGCCTCATTACCTTATTAAAGCCAACAATGCACACAGACAAATAAGCATTTAAAGACAATGTGTTTCCATTGGGCAAACTTTTCTTCCCAGGACTAGGAATGAAACATAATAGATTTGCTCATTCATTTGTTTAACTAAAATTTACTAAGTACTCACATTATGTAAGCTGTTTTTAGGTATTGTGAGGGCTGTAAAGATGAAAAGAAAACCCTGGCACCAAGAAAAAAGTGTTTGGAATAAGGATGGCACAATACTAACTAAAATGCAAGGCAGACATGCTAACTTCCCCAGTTGGGACTTCCAGGAAGAATGAGTTCACATCTGAATGGGAGATGAAGCTTCATAAAGGAGAGACATTTGAGACCGACCATTCCTGAGGGGGGTACGCAAGAATTTGTCAGGCAAAGAAGGCAGGACAGAGTATTCCAAGCATAGAGAACAATAAGGAAAATTTTGTCAAAGCAAGGTGAAATTAACATTTGGAGACTAGCAATTGGTCCAGGCTGGTGATAGCATGAAGTATATGACAAGAAAGAGGTGAGGGTAAGGTTGGAGGGGTAGGTAGTTAAAGCTGTGCAAGGCTGGGATTGCCAGGGGGAGTATGTTCTTGACTTAGCAGACAAGAGAAGGAATTAGATGTTGCTTGTGTTTGAAAAAGGTTTTTTTGCCGCCCCCCCCCCCCAGCCATTGAAGAAATATACACTTAAAGGAAAAGAATTTGGAAAACAAATAAGATAAAGTTTGATATAAATATAGATATACATTGAACTGCCTATAATCCACATTCAAGATAGCCACTGTTATTAATTTAAAATACATCCTGGTAGCCTTTTTCTGTATGGAGTTAGATGGCTAGCTAGTTTGATTAATTGATTTTGAGAGTAGTATATAAATGAAATCACATTGCCTCAGATTATTAAAAAAACAGCTTATGGATATAACACCTTAGAAACATAAATATAACAGTTGTGAATGCATAAGTTGGATATAGAGAAAGCTACAAACATGAAAGCCATTGAGAATTCTGTTGCAGGGGTGCCTGGTTGGTTCAGTTGGTCCAACTCTTGATTTTAGCTCAGGCCATGATCTCAAGGTTGTGATATTGAGCTCTGTATTGGGTTCTGCGTTGGGCATGGAGCTTGTTTAATATGGTCTCTCTCTGTCCCTCCCCACCAAAGAAAAGAATGTTGTTGCAACGATTAAGAGAAGACAAATTCTTGAGCTTGGGGTCTATGGAAAAAATAAAGGTGTGTGGTTTAAAAAATATTTCTAAGGATAGTGGTTCAAGTGTTTTAGAAGAAAGAAGGGAAAAACCGAAAAAGTATTGATTCTTTCCAGGTGACAAGCCTAGGTGACTGGGGAATTGGGGAACCATGAACATGGTGTTGGCTTTGAGGAAGGGGAAAATTATGTGTATTATTTTTACACATGGTGAGTATGTTGTGGTCAGTAGACAATCAGAGTCATGGATTGAGAACAAGGATGCAGATTTGAGATTCATTTACATTTTCAAGATCTCTCTAGTTAGGGAAGAATGTGATTTCTGAAGGAGAGAAGAGATAAAAGAAGAACAAGAAGAGAAATGTGATGGCATCCATATTTAGAAAGACCAGGAGCCAGACAAGGAAAAGTCAGAACTGTTGGAGTACTTTGGAGGTTCTGGTAGTCGAGGGTAGAAACAATTTCAAAAATGGGTTATTTGTAACCTAAAATGTTACAGAGACTGCAAGGAAGATGATATTGAGCATAAAAGACGCAGAGAATTGCTCTTCCTACTTCTGAAGCTAGCTCAGCCCACAGGATATCTAGAGCAGAGGTCCTGGTCCTTATCTGCAGTGTGAATAGGCTAATGTGAGGCCACCCCCTAGAGCCATAGTTGTGAAGAAAGGGGTGTGTGTGGGGGAAACATTCGGGGTGTGCTGCCCAGAGGCATGCATCTCTGGTTATGATCAGGGAGTTTGACCTCCAATTAAGGTTTTTTTGTTTTTGTTTTTGTAACTACCATCGGACACATTCTCATTTGTAGGACTCTCCAAAGGCGGCAGATACTTTTGATTCTGCCATAAGGTTAGCAGGGAAAACATTTTTTCTTTTTTCTTTTCTTTTTTTTAAAATTTAATTTAATTTTTTTTTTTTCAGTGTTCCAAAAGAAAAACAGTTTTTCATCCTGAGGACTTTTCCTCCTCCACCTCTCAAGGGACCAATTACTTCTTCTCCTTGCAAACTTTGTGAGAAACTGGAGAACTAAATGGGAAGCAATTATCTCCTTCTGATATGCAAACAGTTTCTTTCAGCTTCTCCTAAAATAATCAGCACACAAATCCACTCAGATGTTCCTCCTGAGAGACTCCTTCCTGCTGCTACTCTCTCATTTCTGCACATTCCCTTAAAAAATTAAACATAACCAACAGTCTGCAGCCATCTATTGACTTTTTTTCATTGCGTTGTCTTAGCAGTGAGATCTCTGGTCTGACTGGGAAGGCATTGATGGTCTCGGGCCTCCATAGTCATCACCCCATCACACAGCATCACACAGGCATGACATTCCCCACAAACATGCCTGTGGTCTCCAGGTCCCCCAAGAGAGGTCTTGGCACAGCTTTGGCATCTCCGCTGATACAAAATGCAGAATCTCAGGCCCCACCCCAGAACTGCTGCATCAGAATCTATATTTTCACAGGACCCCTGGATGATTCACATGCCCATTAATATTCGAGGAGCACTGATCTAGACAGTCTGCTGGTAGAAGTCAGGAAATTTTAAGAAAGTCCTTGCCTTAGTGTCAGCACTGTGAAGGGCATTGTAGGAGCCCCTCTTCTTGGGAACTTTCATCCCAGGGCCTATTTTTGGAGACAGTAACCAGGATTTAGGCCCTACGATTTTCATCCTCATCTGACTTTAAACTTCCAGAGACTTAGGCCAATGGTACAGACCTCTGATTTGCTGTGAGAATCCTCTGGGGATGTGATCTTGGAGATGTTTTGTTTCCATACATTCATCTTAATGTGACAAGGACCCTTGATGTGCATATTGTCAAATGAAGTTTGTAGATAGACATAACCCAGATGTTACTAAAGACAAATTTACCATCTTGCTGGAATGACTGAGGACACTTGTTCTAAGTCAAACTGGGTGTAGTTACGTCTCCCCAGGTTTAGAGTCGTGATGTGACAAATCACTGCCTTTTGGAATTTCAAGGGAGTGCATGGGCTACCCAGGCCACCACTCCTCAGGGTGTAGGCATCCCCTCTGCAGCACATTTCTCAGGTTGACAGGGAGGCCCTGCTGGAACCAAGTCTAGGGATTGTACACTCTCAGCTGTGAGGCAGCCTCTTTCTTTGTTGTGGTGGTCTCAGTTGTAAGCAATGTTAACCCTATGTCCAGCCTCAGTGGACTCTTCACATTTGCCTATTATCCAAATTCTGCAATTTTGAATTAACAGGCAGACTAGCAAGTAAGTGAAGATGGTGCCATATTCTCCTAGAAAATATTTGAGTGAGATGTCACCATGGAACTATTCCTAGACCTCTCACCATGCACATTGCTTCCTCTGGTCCCTGTTGTTATGTGGTTTTTAGAACTGGTTGTGGGACTAGTTTCAACAGCTAACTGGGATAGAGTGCAGCGACATTAAGTTCTTCTCGTGCTTTGTTTGCTCCACTTCTGTTACCGTGGACAAGATGGCATTCTGTGTTTAAGATACAGTGTTGACTGATATTCCAAATTCATCTGCAAACCTCATTACTAAAGACAACCAGCATTTGTTGAACACCTCCTATGTTCTAGGCAAAAGAGATACAAAGATAGATATGGTACCTAACTTGAGGTACCAACTTGAAGAACCAGTTTGTAGGATGGTACCTAACTTGAGGAGCTCAGAATTTCTTGTGGGAAAACAAAACTTTGTGCTCATGACTAAAATATGCAAAGCACTCTGGCAATACAGAGAGGGAATGCCTGATTTTCTTTAGCTAAATTGGGAGTATTCTTAAGCATGGTATCATTTGAGTTAAGCTTCGAAGTATAGAGAGTAGAGAGAATGGGAAATGTGCATTCCAGAGAGAAACAACGGGTATGTAAAATAAGATAGACATAAAAATGGCATATTGAAAAAAAAATGGCATATTGTATGGGCAATGAAAGCACAAGGGAGATCACAGATATTGTCACAAATCAGATCCAAGTCTTTGGGGGAATTTTAAGTGTCCTCTGAAGGATGCTACACTCCCTGAAATCACAGGACACACCTGTTTTTACAACAAACTTGGGAGTGGGTACAAAGGGCAGTGAAGCAGAAAACTTTGCATGCTAGGGCAATTATACTGTATTCACAAAAGTTCCTATTTTATTGCTTACAGTTTCGAACATGACCTAAGTAAGTTCAGAAAGAGCTTAGGAATAGTTCTGCTAAAGGGCAAGTCCATGAGGTTTGCGTCTATAGGACTTGGCATGCATCTGATTCTAGGGAAGGAGAATGACAAAGGTGCTGGGTTGAATGGGGAGCAGGACCTAGGGGAACACAAAAGGTGGAATGCTACAGTGATACTCTGGAGCCTTCTTAAGAACCGATTGTTAACTTTTCGGGAATGTAACAGAACATTATTAAAAATTAAAAGGTAGAAACTTACAATTAAGCAGATTATGTTAAAAACAAAGGTAATAAAAATTCAAAACTCTGAATTATTTCACTACTTTTTACTTTGATAGATGCTACTGAGGTTGTTTGTATCATGCTAGCAGTGTGAAACTGGACTGGATGGTGGTAAAATAGGCTCCAGAGAAATTGGCGAATGCTGGAGGTCAGTCAATGATCCAAGTAGAGACACGGTTAAACAGTTACCAGCGGACCACTGGATCACTGCCTCCTTTCTTCAGTATCTGTGAGGCATTATTGCAAGGACCGTATTTACATTAGGAAATGGAACGCTTAAAGAAATGGTGAACTGGATTGATGTGAACATGGTTTTCTCTAGGCAGCACTGAAAGTTTCTAACTTGGCCTTACGGGGTTTCACACCTTACCAAACTTCTAAAATTCAACCTATGCAAGGCCTTCATGCTACCTGGAGCACTGCAGGACCCAAGCCTGACTTTTATTGGAAAAATGATTCCTTTATCTTCCCTCATCAAAATGTCCATACTTTTAATTCCTTGCTCTCTTGTCCTGCCAAATGGAAGAAATGAATCTGTTTTTTGGCTTCCACTGGATTTTACATGTATGACAACAGCTTCTTATGTTAGCCATTCAGAGCCCTGTTATTTCTAATGGTTGCTTACTAGAACATGATATTTCTGGGGCTGGAATGCCAGACAAACGGTAGGTTCCTTAGGTTAGGGCAGGCATTGTAGTCACGGAATCCTGCCACTGATTCCACCTTCATTTAAATCATTTCTGGGTGTTACACTCTTGTCCTCCTCCTCTCTGCAATTATGTTCTTTAAAAGCTACTTCTGTGGAGTGGGAAGGCTTTTGCCTTCTGTCAAACGACCTTCTATCAAATGACCTTATGTAGACTAACAACAGATTCCGTTGTTCCCACCTCCTGGGAAACATGGTATCACAAGCATCCCCTGCTTTCTGGCGAGTTTGTGTTGCACTACTTTGCATTTACAAAAGACCTACGTTGGTACCTGTTTTCACTAACTGAAAGGAATTGGAAGAGTATTGTGACTTTTATGAGAAAAGGCGAAAAGCGAAACTAGCATTCAGCATTTGTTTTGCAGTGAGCCGTTATATACAGCACAGCAAACACCGCAAGCAGTGAGCGTGGCGCCGTCAAGCTCCTTCCCCAGAAACCACATCCAGCAGCTCCGCATCAAGCTGCCAGAGATTTGAAGTGAGGGAGCATCTGTGCTTTATCTCAATTTATTTTGTGCATCTGTTAGCAAGATGCGTCCTAAGATATCAGAAAAGCCTAAGAGATTATTTTTTTTGCATCTGGGAATGCTCAAAAAATTTTCATGCAAATTAATGGTAGTTGTTTCTTCGCTTTATGCCAGTTCTACTTAAGAAAGTTTTCATAGGAATGCTCTACTTTCAGATAGCAAGTGGGTAGGACTGGGGAAACTTGTGTAGCAAACAGAGTGTGGATCTACAAGGCAATTAACATTATGTATGGACTGAATAAAGATATTTCTTGCATGTACAAGTGTTATTTGCTATCTTTCAAATGTTTGTGGATACTGTTATGATAAATGAAACACAAACCTTTAAAAATGACACTGAAGCTATAATTGCTTTCTGACAGTATGCTTCTTTCAAGCGATGGATATTAAACATGCAACTGTTATGAAGGAGTTACTAGAATTATTGCAATTACAAGTGTTTACAGTTGATGGGAACTGGATGGATTTACAGTGAGTAAGAGGCTGGAGGAGTCTACACAGAGTGGCTTCAGATCCTGGCGATTCCAACTTTTAATTAATCCAACTTTGATGAAGCTGGAAGAAGAATTTCTGAAGATGGAAAAGAAATTTGAAGAACCAGATTCTATTGTCATTTCTGCCATCATTTTGACCAATTCCTTTTCTTTTTCTCAACTGTATTTCCCCTATTCCTAAGTGAGTCAGAAACACTGCCTGGCTGCAGCCCAGGAATTAACATTTTCCTTCTGGGGAATCATACTTGTTAAAGTAGAAGAACCCCTTATCAAAATAAGCTGAATTCATTATAGCCTTTTCTGTCTCACAGATGGAGAAATCTTTGAAGTTAGAGTCCACATTTCTTTGATCTTTAATGGCCAGCACTAAGCAGAGTACATTGTTCATAGTGAGTGATGAATTATATATATGTATATGTATTATTTATATATTACATATATATTACATATATAGTATACATGTATATGTAAGTGTCTAGCTTTGGAATTGTGGCTCACTTAGTGGTCCATGGATATATGTACATGTATATGTAAAGGTAAATTATTACCAGCAAAATTATTTTTAATCTTTTTAAAAAGATTTTATTTATTTATTTGAGAGAGAGAGAGACAGAGAGGATGAGAGAGAGAGAGCATGACAGGAGATAGGTCAGTGGGAGAAGCAGACTCCTTGGCGAGCAAAGGGCCCAATGTGGGACTCCATCCCAGGACCATGACCTGAACAAAGGCGGTCGCTTAACCATCTGAGCCACCCAGGCACCCAGTAAAATTATTTTTACCTCCTTCATCCTCCTGATATTTATTCTACAAATATGTACTCTTTGAGGTGGTGAGCAGAGGATAATTGGAGAAAATAAATCAGTTAGAACAACAGCAACAGGAAGCAACATCAGAGTCATTGCTGTGATGTGTCCTTGAAGGAAACAAGACTTGAAACCAAAAGCTGAAACTAAGAACCTAAAGACATCCTCTGATTTGGGTAAGGGGCACCTCAGAAAGAAAGGAATGAACTTCTCAGAAAGTCAGAGAAAGGAGTACCTCTCTTGAGAAGGGGTTAGTCTGAGATAATACTAGAAATACATAATGAGAACCAATGGACCACTAAGTGATCCACGTCTCCAAAGCCAGACAATCTGTATCCACCAAATGAGCCTGCAGTTTCCTGCCTTGTTTATTTCCATATAGTAGAGTTGTAAAAAAATTGGCACTTGTGGTAAATTAGTATTTTTGTTGTCTTAAAGTAAGGTGGGGCTAGGAGTACTTAAAGTACTTAACGTGGGGCTAAGATTACTCCCTTGATGAGTGAAGTCACTGTAGTTTACTGAGAAATGAGTTTGCTAAATTAAGGTGTATTTCCAAAAACAATTTGGAAGCATATATATATTTCTAAAGTAGTCTCCACATCCAGCTCGGAGCTTAACATGGAGTTTGCATTCACAACCCGACCTGAGCTGAGCTCAAGAATCAGAGGCTTAACTGACTGAGCCACCCAGGCACTCCTTAGGAGAATATTTTCAATTGGGGGTGCTTTAGAAAATCCAGGATTGGGGCAGCTGGGTGGCTCAATCCGTTAAGCATCTGCCTTCAGCTCAGGTCATGATCCCAGGGTCCTGAGATTGAGCCCTGCATTGAGCTCCCTGCTCAGCAGGGGAGTTTTCTTCTCCCTTTCCTTCCCCTGGCTCATGCTCTCACTCTCTCTCTCTCATTCTCTCTCAAATAAATAAATAAAATCTTTTTTTTTTTTTAAAGAAAATCCAGGATAGGTGAAAGCTAAGAAAAAACCATGAGTCTGAGGTCAAAGTAACAAGAGGGCTATTTATTTATTTATTTATTTATTTTCAATTTTATTTATTAATTTGAGAGAGAGACAGAGTGAGAGAGTGTGAGAGGGGAGGTCAGAGGGAGAAGTAGACTCCCCATGGAGCTGGGAGCCTGATGTGGGACTCCATCCCAGGACTCTGGGATCATGACCCAAGCTGAAGGCAGTTGCCCAACGAACAGAGCCACCCAGGCGCCCCAAGGAGGGCTTTTTAAAAAAGATTTATTTATTTATTATAGAAGGAAAAGGGGGGAGGGGCAGAGAGGGAGAATCTTGAAGCAGACTCCCTGCTGAGCCCAGACAGGGCTCAATCTCAGGACCCATGAGATCATGACCCAGAACCAAAACCAAGACCAAAACCAAAACCAAGAGTCAATGCTGCACCATCTGAGCAACCCTGATGCCCCAACTGTAGGGCTTTTAAAATTTCAGATTATAGTTGGGCAGGAGGGGCATTAGAGCTGAGGTTTCATCCAAAAACTTTCAGGAATTTTACACACACACACACACACACACACACACACACACCTGGGCTAGGTAGTATCTCCTCTTGATCAGAAAACACTTCCTGGCTGCTGTCCTTGAATGGAAAGCCCATGTACTTCCTTGTACTGAAAATCTTACTTCTGGCTCCCCAGGCTCTGGGCTACTTTCAGAGTTCTTGTAGCCGCCAGTGGGTATGGGGAGCACCTTCATGGTGGCCTGTGAGAGACAGACACTGAGCACTGAGGACTCACTGTAGTTACCTTGCTTCCATGTTTCCATGGAGGAAACAACCTAAAGAAATTCAGCAGTGGTCTTCAGTCTGGTACTCTGCCTCCTCTCTGCATAGAACTGCTTGACTGAAGTTGGCCGGGTTCCTTAGTCTCATTGTAGTGCCTTGTGGAGGCCTTTAAGCCTCTGCATATGCCCTCGTAGCACTGCCTTGACTGTCTCATTGCGGAGGGTAAGGATAAAGGGACTGAGAAAGGGGGTGAGGACTGATGTCACCAAGGCTATGGTCTTGTTGATTTCCACAGAATGTGCTTTGCCAGGCCTGACATAAAGGAAGATGGTGCTGCTGTAACCAATGAAGACTAGAGTGAGGTGGGACCCACAAGTAGAGAAAGCCTTCTGACGGCCGGTAGCAGATGGGATCCTCAGCACAGTGGTTACAATATACCCATAGGAGATGAGGGTCACCAGGAAGGAACTGAGGACAAAGGCTAAGGCCATCATGAAATCCCAGAATTCCAGAAGACTGGTGTCTGAGCAGGACAGCTGCAGCAGAGGTACGTTGTCGCAGAAGAAGTGGTTAATGATGTTGCCATGGCAATAATTGAGATAAGCCCGGGAGAGGACAGTGGGCACCATGACTAGGAAGGGAGCTGCCCAGGCAGCCCCTGCCAACCTGACACACACAGCCCAGCTCATCAAAGTGTCATAGTGCAGTGGGTGGCAGATGGCCACAAAGCGGTCAAGGGCCATGTCTGACAGGATGAGGAAGGAGGTGGAACCTAGGGAAAAGTAGAAGTAGAACTGGACCATGCAGCCAGTGAAGGAAATGACTTTGTGGGTGACCAGCAGGTCTGAGAGCATCCTGGGCACTGCAGTCATGGTCACCAAGATCTCCAACAGGGAAAAATTACCAAGAAAGAAGTACATAGGAGTATGTAGGTGGGTGTTGGCTATGACTGTGATTATGATGACAGTGTTTCCTATGAAGGCAAGAAGATAAAGCACGAGGAAGGGCCCATACAGCAGAACCTGCACCTCACCAAAAGAGGAGAAGCCCAAGAGGACAAATTCAGAAGGGCGGCTCAGATTTGCCATGATCCAGGAGCTGAGTCCCTGCATAGAAAGGAAACAAAAGACAGAGATGCAGAGGCAGAGATAGCAAGACAGAGAGACAAAGAAAGAGAGAAGGGGAGAAAGAGGAGAGAGAGAATATCATTGACCATGAAACAGAGACAGAAAGAGAACCGGGAGAGCAAGACAAAGTCCGTGGCCAGTGATAAACAGAAAGAGAAAACGGGGCAGATGGGGGGGGGGGTGTCATAGAATCATGGAAAGCCACTGATAAGGAGGGAGACAGGAGTGGATTAAGGATTAAGTACTCTGCTACTGCAGAGTAGCAGACAACAACATTTCAGGAATAGGAAAGAAGGAAACAAAAGAAGAACATAGAATTAAGAGAGGAAGACCAAGTGTGTGAGAGGGAGAAAAAGAAAAGCATAGGGAGGAGAGGAAACATGGGGAGAAAGAGAATTATTGTAACTCTGGGCTAAATGTTGGTGCTGGGGGCGTCTAGTTATGACTCAGAGACTGTGTAACAAGATTCCTTTTGAAGGGTCCCCTCAAGACTTTCTGGGCTGTCTCTCTATTGAGGACCTTCACTCATTCCCATTTCTCTAGCTATGATCATGAAATTAATAGAAAATCAGAGTTTTGAGTTAATAAAGTAGCTTCCTTGGATAGGGTCTCTAATATGTGCTTGCCAAGATGGAGAGTTGAAAAGAAACACAGGGTCATGGAAATAAGCCTCAGAACCAGGTGGCTACCCTGCCAGTGACTAGAAGGTTGTTAGCATCCTACCTCATGGTGTTGCTTTGTTGCCACAGTGTCTCCCTTCCAGGGGAGTGCCTCCCCTCCAGACTCATGTCATTCTTTCATGGTGGTTTGGGGCATAAGCTATGACCCTGTGTTTGAACACTGTTCTGAAATTTACTTGTGGAAATTAATCTGCTCTTTATAACATGCTCTCTGAACCTCACTTTACTCAGTAAGATGAAGATAATGATGGCACTGGCCTCTAGGGTTATTGCAAATATTAAATGAGTGAACTACTTAGTAAGTGACTGGCGCATACCAAGTGCTCCACAAACAACTGTTGTCATTGTTATTGTTATCCTATGGCTGCCAATGGTCTCAAATTTTTCTGGCCCATCATTGCTCCACACTTCTTCAGGGCCAACACATGGAGTGTGTAAATATGTGTGTGTGTGTTTATGTGTGTGCAAATATTTCCACAACTTTATGCTGCCTTAGAATTTAAGTTTACTGAAAGGGTAATTTCAAAAACTTTCCAATTGTCAAAGGAAATAAACACTATAATACGAACTATCAGAAATGGAAAGAGCAAAGCTGTATATAGTTATACTCTGGCTTTCTCTCTGGCCCTATAAAATCTTTATCTAATGCTGTGACTTAACCAGCAGTGGTATTCCAGTTTAAAGAAGATTTGTCCTTCCATTAGCTTCTATCCATCCTACTGATAACTCATAAGAGTAGGTCTAAAATCTATACCCAGCACTGATAAATTCAAATGCAGTCTTTATGTCTGTACTGTATAGGAGCTCAAGGCATATGTAAGCCTAAACCACTCACCTTAGCCTCTAAGTGTCTTCCTCTCAAGCTGTTCACTTTAAGAAATTCATGTCGAGATTTCTGCCTAATCAGTTCATTTTGTAACATGAAGGACATGAGAATGTGGTTTGTTGCTCTTGGGTGGTATCTTACAGCTGGCAGTAGTGGAAAGGGACTTTTGTACAGCTGGAATAGCACTGCTAGATGAATGACAGACACCTCAAGCTACAATATCTCCAACCCTATGCTAATTTCCTAATTAAAGCCTTACCCTGTATCACCACAAAGACCAGGGCAGCAATACTGATGAGGGGCAGGAACATGGATAAGAAGTTCTTCCGGAGACCAGAGGGGAAAGTTGCTGTCTTCACCCTTTCTCTCCCAAGGATGAGTGTTCTTTTTGGTTCTCTCTACCCACCACACGTCCAAGCAGCTGGTTTCTTGATGTGATTTAGAGGTAAGCTTATGCTGGGTGGGAAACAGACTACAGCAGAGTATTCTTCAGTGGAATGATGGGAAAACAAGGAGTCATCTGGGGATTATAAGGCACCGATGTTATTCCTTAGAATAATGAGCAGTGTTGTGTTCTGAGGAAGTAAAAGATCTGAATGAAGAATAGGATAGATATCTAGCAGCAGATGACTTAAGCTGGTTCCATGGCCAGTGTATACACTCTGACCCTTCCTGGACTGAAATTATGGCAGACTGAATAGATGGTCAGGGGTAGATACAGTTTTCATTTGGAGATTTTGTCTCACTCCCAGATCCAGGAATTGAGATCAGAATTAGGGAACGTAGGCATTGGACCACATGACCCTTTTGTCTGAATTCTCCAGTGTCATCCGTAGAAGTTGGAGAATCAAAACAGTAAGCTTAAGAAGAGATATCTTCTTCTTAGAGGCAGGGCTCCTGATAGAAACATCTTGGGAACTGGGCAGCCTAAAGGGCCTGCCTCTGACTTTTGTGAGAAGAAGTACACCTTAGAGATGAAGGCAATATGATAGAGAATGAAGCTCCCTAGTTAACTCTGAGTGACAGTCCTTCTCCCCAGAGAACTTCAGACTTTGTAGATGTCACCCAACTTAGCCCCACCCACAGACCAATAATAACTAGGAATATGAAGCAAAAGTTTTCCCATGAAGACAGTGCAAATGGGTCCCAAATGTTTAAGTCCCACAAGGGCCAGGCAGAGTTGGCCTGGCAATCTTTCTGTAGGACCTGAGTCTAGAAAACTGAGTTTTCAGGACAGAGCTTTGATTGCAAAGAAGTTTTTAGGTCATTCTGGACAGAAATGGGTGATGATGATAGAAAGCATATTGCTACTCCCTCAACACTACTAAATACTATTAAAATCAATTGAAGATACATGTTTGGGTCTGTGTCTGAATTCTCTGTTCTATTTCATTGGTGTGTATGTCCACTGATCTACATGATATTATGTCAGTAACACACTCTCAATTATTGTAGGCTTTATAGTAAGTCTTTAAATAAGATTTGTGAGGCTCTCAGCTTTGTTCTTTTTATATATTATTGGGCTATTCTAGAGCCTTTATATTTGCATATAAATCTTAGAGTTAGCATTTGAAAGTTAAAAAAAAAACTTCTCATATTTTGATTAAAATTGTGTTGAATCTTTAGACTAAGAATTGGCTTTCTAACAAAATTAGGCCTTCAGATTCATGAAAATAGAATATTTCTTCATCTATTTAGGTCTTCTTTAATTTCTCTCAGCAACATTTTACAGCCCTAACTCTTGCACATAGTTTGTAAAATATATCCCTTAGTTTTTCATGTTTTTGGATTTTATTATATATTATAGATTTTATTTCCATTTCCAGTGTTCTTGCTAGAATATAGCAATAGAACAGATTTTTGTATATTTAGCTTTTGTCCTGTGACTTTGATAATCACTTATTAGTTCTAGTACTCTTTGTGGATTTCTTAGGATTTTTTACATACAGGATTATGTAATATGTAAATAGATAATTTTATTTTCTAACTTATGCTTTTAATTTCATTATCTTGATTTATTTCATTAGCTAAGTACAATGTTGAATAGAAGTGAGAACAGATATCCTTGCCTTCCTCCCCATCTTCCCTGAGGGGAAAACATTGAGTCTTTCATTCCTAAATTTCATGTCAGTACTAGGTTTTATGTTAGGTTCTATTTATAGGTTAAGGAATATTCTTTTTGTATCTAGTTTGCTCAGGTTTTTAAATCAATGGATGTTGATTTTTGTAAAATATATTTTATGCTCCTATTGAAATGATCCTGTGGTTTTTCTCTTTACTTCCATTAAAATGGGAAATTATATTGATTAATCTCCAAATATTAAATAATATTTGCATTTTTGGAGTAAAATCATGACTTTGCTATAGTATGCTATTCTTTTTAGATATTGCTGAATTTGATTTTCTTTTTTTTAATTTATTTTCAGCATAACAGTATTCATTATTTTTGCACCACACCCAGTGCTCCATGCAATCCATGCCCTCTATAATAGCCACCACCTGGTACCCCAACCTCCCCCACCCCCGCCACTTCAAAACCCTCAGATTGTTTTTCAGAGTCCATAGTCTCTCATGGTTCATCTCCCCTTCCAATTTACCCCAACTCCCTTCTCCTCTCTAACTCCCCGTGTCCTCCATGCTATTCATTATGATCCACAAATAAGTGAAACCATATTATAATTGACTCTCTCTGCTTGACTTATTTCACTCAGCATAATCCCTTCCAGTTCCATCCATGTTGCTACAAAAGTTGGGTATTCATCCTTTCTGATGGAGGCATAATACTCCAAAGTGTATATGGACCACATCTTCCTTATCCATTTGTCTGTTGAAGGGCATCTTAGTTCTTTCCACAGTTTGGCGACCATGGCCATTGCAGTGCACTAGGGTTCTATTTTCTCCACATGCTTGCCAGAACTTGGTATTTATTGTTTGTTTGCTTGTTTGTTTTATTCTAGCCACTCTGACAGGTGAGGTGACATCTCCTGTGGTTTTGTTTTGCATCTCCTGACAGCTAGGAGTAATTTTTCATGCTGAGTAATTTTTCATGTCCGTTGATGATGATTAATTTTTCATGTGTCTGTAGGCCATTTGTATGTCTTCTTTTGAAAAATATCTATTAAGGTCCTCTGCTCACTTTGAAATTGGGTTATTTGGGAGCTTTTGGTGTTAATGTGTATAAGTTCTTTATATATTTTGATATTAACCCTTTATCAAGTATATCATAAGCAAATATCTTCTTTCATTCAGTAGGATACCTTTTCATTTGGTAAATGGTTTCCCTCACTGTACAAATGCTTTTTATTTTGGTGTAGTCCTAATATATTATTTTTGCTTTTGTTTCTCTTTCCTGAGGAGCCATGTATGGAAAAATGTTGCTAAGACTGATGTCAGAGAGATTACTGCCTATATTTTCTTTTATTTTGTTTAAATTGTATTCATTTATCTGCCAGAGAGAGACAGCAAGAGAGGGAGCACAAGCAGGGGGAGTGGGAGAGGAAGAAGCAGGCTTCCTGAAGAGCAGGGAGCCTGATAGTAGGATTGACCCCAGGACCTTGGGATCATGACCTGAGCTGAAGGCAGCCACTTAATGATTGAGCCACCCAGGCAGACTTTACTGCTTATATTTTCTTCTAGGAGTTTTATGGCTTCAGGTCTCAGATTTTGTATTAAGTTAATTTTGAAATTATTTTTTGTGTATGGTGTAAGAAAGTAGTCATTCATTTTTTCACACTAACTGTCCAGTTTTCCCAGCATCATTTATAGAAGAGAGGGTTTTTTGCATTGTTTATTCTTGCCCCCTTTGTCATAGATGTACTGTATAACCAGGAGATTATTTTGAGAATATATTTTATATATTGTTAAGTTGGAGAGAAATGTCATAGAACACATATCCAGAGCATTTCCTATAAAAAATGTGCAAATACATGCTTGGGAAATTTCTCTAAGATTATATGGCAGTCTGGGTGGGCTTGGTAATATGAGGAGTAGGAAGGATGATCATTTCTACTTATACATTTTTGCATCTATTGGCATTCTGAGATTTAAAAAGCATATTACAGGGGGGAGGAGTCAAAATGGTGGAGAAGTAGCAGGCTGAGATGACATCAGGTAGCAGGAGATCAGCTAGATGGCTTATCTAACCATTGCAAACAAATCCGATGGGAAAACGAAGAGAAGAAGAGCAACAATTCTAGAAACAAAAAATCGATCACTTTCTGAAAGGTAGGACCTGTGGAGAAGTGAATCCAAAGCAACAGGAAGATAGACCACGGGGGGAGGGGCTGGCTTCCGGCAAACAGTAGAACAATGGAGCACAAAATCAGAACTTTTAAAAGTCAGCTATATGTAGAGGAATGAAACTCGACAATTCTCTTACACCGTACACAAAGATAAACTCAAAATAGATAAAAGACCTCAACATGAGACAGGAATCCATCAGAATCCTAGAGGAGAACATAGGCAGTAATCTCTTTGATATCAGCCACAGCAACTTCTTTCAAGATATGTCTCCAAAGGCAAAGGAAACAAAAGCGAAAATAAACTTTTGGGACTTCATCAAAATCAAAAGCTTCTGCACAGCAAAGAAAACAGTCAAGAAAACAAAGAGGCAACCCATGGAATGGGAGAAGATATTTGCAAATGAGAGTACAGACAAAAGGTTGATATCCAGGATCTATAAAGAACTCCTCAAACTCTCACACACACAAAACAGACAATCATATCAAAAAATGGGCAGAAGATATGAACAGACACTTCTCCAATGAAGACATACAATGGCTATCAGACACATGAAAAAATGTTCATCATCACTAGCCATCAGGGAGATTCAAATTAAAATCACATTGAGATATCACCTTACACCAGCTAGAATGGCCAAAATTAGCAAGACAGGAAACAACATGTGTTGGAGAGGATGTAGGGAAAGGGGAACCCTCTTACACTGTTGGTGGGAATGCAAGTTGGTGCAGCCTCTTTGGAGAACAGTGTGGAGATTCCTCAAGAAATTAAAAATAGAACTTCCCTATGACCCTGCCATTGCACTCCTGGGTATTTACCCCAACAATACAGATGTAGTGAAAAGAAGGGCCATCTGTACCCCAATGTTTATAGCAGCAATGGCCATGGTCGCCAAACTGTGGAAAGAACCAATATGACCTTCAACGGATGAATGGATAAGGAAGATGTGGTCCATATACACTATGGAATATTATGCCTCCATCAGAAAGGATGAATACCCAACTTTTGTAGCAACATGGACGGAACTGGAAGGGATTATACTGAGTGAAATAAGTCAAGCAGAGAGAGTCAATTATCATATGGTTTCACTTATTTGTGGAGCATAAAAAAAGCATGGAGGACATGGGGAGTTAGAGAGAAGGGTGTTGGGGTAAATTGGAAGGGGAGGTGAATCATGAGAGACTATGGACTCTGAAAAACAATCTGAGGGGTTTGAAGTGGCGGGGGGCGGGGTGGGAGGTTAGGGTACCAGGTGGTGGGTATTACAGAGGGCACAGATTGCATGGAGCACTGGGTGTGGTGCAAAAATAATGAATACTGTTATGCTGAAAATAAATAAAAAATAAATTTAGAAAAATGTCTGCTCCACTGAGGGACATTGCTCCAGAGGCTAAAACGGGGGTAGCCCATGCAGGGTCAGAGTAACCCTACGTCCTGTGGGGTCACAGAAGTACCGGGGGTGTCTGAGTGTCACAGAGTTCACAGGTATTAGAGCAGGGAAGCCAGCTACAGTGACAAAGCTGAGGAGTGAGCTCTCAACTCAGGGTTACCTGAGCACAGGTTACCTGGGCACAGGCTGGGTGAGCTCAGAGTGCAGCTGGAGGCCAGGGAGATGGAGTGACTGAGCACTTTTCTCCAAGCGTGTGGCTGGAGGCCAGGGAGATGGAAGCGACCGAGTGCTTTTCTCCAAGTGCGACCAATTGAGCGCTTTTCTCCAAGCATGAACAGAGGCCAGGGAGACAGGAGCGATTGGTTGCTTTTCTCTGAGGATGCACTGAGGAGTGGGACTCCAAGCTCTCGGCTCCTCTGGGCTGGAGATTGGGAAGCCACCATTTTCATTCCTATCCTCTGGAGCTCTACGGAAAGTGTTCAGGGAACAAAAGCTCCAGAAAGCAAACCCGAGCAGATTACTTAGCCTGGCCCCTGATAAGGGTGGGGCAATTCCGCCTCCGGCAGACACTTGAGAATCACTACAACAGACCCCTCCCCTTGAAGATCAACAAGAAAGACCAACTTCACTTACGAAGGAGAAGAGCAGAATTTCGGAGGAGGAGAAAGCAAATCTTATCTGGACAAAATGACAAAGTGGAAAAACTCACCACAAAAAAAGAACAAGAGGCAGTACTGAAGGTTGGGGACCTAATCAATATGGACATTGGTAATATGACAGATCTAGAGTTCAGAATGATGATTCTTAAGGTTCTAGCCGGGCTTGAAAAAGGCATAGAAGATATTAGAGAAGCCCTCTCTGGAGAGATAAAATCCCTTTCTGGAGAAATAAAAGAACTAAAATCTAACCAAGTTGAAATCAAAAAAGCTATTAATGAGGTGCAATAAAAAATGGAAGCTCTTACTGCTAAGATAAATGAGGCAGAATAAAGAATTAGTGACATAGAAGACAAAATGACAGAGAATAAAGAAGCTGAGCAAAAGAGAGACAAACAAATACTGGACCACGAGGAGAGAATTTGAGAGATAAGTGACACCATAAGATGACACAACATTAGAATAATTGGGATTCCAGAAGAAGAAGAAAGAGAGAGGGGTGCAGAAGGTATATTGGAGAGAATTATTGGAGAGAATTTCCCTAATATGGCAAAGTGAACAAGCATCAAAATCCAGGAGATGCAAAGAACGCCCCTCAAAATCAATAAAAATCGGTCCACACCCTGTCACCTGATAGTAAAATTTATAAGTTTTAGCGACAAAGAGAAAATCCTGAAATCAGCCCAGGAAAAGAAGTCTGTAACATACAAGGGTAAAAACATTAGATTGGCAGCAGACTTATCCACAGAGACCTGGCAGACCAGAAAAAACTGGCATGATATATTCAGAGCACTAAACGAGAAAAACATGCAGCCAAGAATACTATATCCAGCCAGGCTGTCATTGAAAATAGAAGGAGAGATAAAAAGCTTCCAGGACAAACAAAAACTGAAAGAATTTGCAAACACCAAACCAGCTCTACAGGAAATGTTGAAAGTGGTCCTTTAAGCAAAGAGAGACCCTAAAAAGTAGTAGATCAGAAAGAAACAGACAATATACAGCAACAGTCACCTTACAGGCAATACAATGGCACTAAATTCATATCTCTCAATAGTTACCCTGAATGTTAATGGGCTAAATGCCCCAATCAAAAGACACAGGGCATCAGAATGGATAAAAAACCAAAACCCATCAATATGCTGCCTACAAGAAACTCATTTTAGACCCGAAGACACCTCCAGATTTAAAGTGAGGGTGGTGGAAAACAATTTACCATGCTAATGGACATCAGAAGATAGCTGGGGTGGCAATCCTTATATCAGATCAATTAGATTTTAAGCCAAAGACTATAATAAGAGATGAGGAAGGACACTTTATCATACTCAAAGGTCTGTCCAACAAGAAGACCTAACAATTTTAAATATCTATGCCCCTAACATGGGAGCAGCCAACTATATAAACCAATTAATAACAAAATCAAAGAAATACATCGACAATAATACAATAATAGTAGGGGACTTTAACACTCCCCTCACTGAAATGGACAGATCATCTAAGCAAAAGATCAACAAGGAAATAAAGGCCTTAAATGACTCACTGGACCAGATGGACATCACAGATATATTCATAACATTCCGTCCCAAAATAACAGAATACACATTCTTCTTTAGTGCACATGGAACATTCTCCAGAATAGACCACATCCTGGGTCATAAATCATGTCTCAATTGGTTTCAAAAGATTGGGATAATTCCCTGCATATTTTTAGACCACAATGCTCTGAAGCTAGAACTCAATCACAAGAGGAAATTTGGAAAGAACCCAAATACATGGAGACTAAACCGCATCCTTCTAGAGAATGAATGGGTCAATCAGGAAATTAAAGAAGAATTGAAAACATTCATGGAAACAAATGATAATGAAAACACAATGGTTCAAAATCTGTCTGATACAACAAAGGCAGTCCTGAGAGGAAAATATATAGCAGTACAAGCCTTTCTCAAGAAACAAGAAAGGTCTCAAATACACAGCCTAATCCTACACCTAAAGAAGCTGGAGAAAGAACAACAAAGAAAGCCTAAACCCAGCAGGACAAGAGAAATAATAGAGATCAGAGTAGAAATCAATGAAATAGAAACAAAAAAAAACCCAGTAGAACAAATCAACGAAACTAGGAGCTGGTTCTTTGAAAGAATTAACAACATTGATAACCCCCTGGCCAGACTTATCAAAAAGAAAAGAGAAAGAACCCAGATAAATAAAATCATGAATGAAAGAGGAGAGATCACAACCAACACCAAAGAAATACAAACAATTATAAGAACATACTATGAGCAACTCTATGCCAACAAATTCGACAACCTGGAAGAAATGGATACATTTCTAGAGACATATAAACTACCACAACTGAACCAGGAAGAAATAGAAAACCTGAACAGACCCATGACCAGTAAGGAGATTGAAACAGTCATCAAAAATCTCCAAACAAACAAAAGTCCAGGGCCAGATGGCTTCCCAGGGGAATTCTACCAAACATTTAAAGAAGAACTAATTCCTATTCTCCTGAAACTGTTCCAAAAAAATAGAAATGGAGGGAAAACTTCCAAACTCATTTTATGAGGACAGCATCACCTGTATCCCCAAACCAGACAAGGATCCCCTCAAAAAAGAGAATTACAGACCAATATCCTTGATGAACACAGATGCGAAAATTCTCACCAAAATACTGGCCAATAGGATCCAACAGTACATTAAAAAAATTATTCACCATGATCAAGTAGCATTTATCCCAGGGCTGCAAGGTTGGTTCAACATCTGCAAATCAATCAATATGATACAATACATTAATAAAAGAAAGAACAAGAACCATATGATACTCTCAATAGATACTGAAGAAGCATTTGACAAAGTGCAGCATCCCTTCCTGATTAAAACTCTTCAAAGCGTAGGGATAGAGGACACCTCAATATTATCAAAGCCATCTATGAAAAACCCACTGCAAATGTCATTCTCAATGGAGAAAAACTAAAAGCTTTTCCGCTAAGGTCAGGAACACGGCAGGGATGGCGGTTATCACCACTGTTATTCAATATTGTACTCGAAGTCCTAGCCTCAGCAATCAGACAACAAAAAGAAATTAAAGGCATCCAAATTGGCAAAAAAGAAGTCAAACTATCACTCTTTGCAGATGATATGATACTATAGTGGAAAACCCAAAAGATTCCACTCCAAAACTGCTAGAACTTGTACAGGAATTCAGTAAAGTGTCAGGACATAAAGTCAATGCACAGAAATCAGTTTCATTTCTTTACACTAACAACAAGACAGAAGAAAGAGAAATTAAGGAGTCATTTCCATTTACAACTGCACCCAAAACCATAAGATACCTAGGAATAAACCTAACCAAAGAGGTAAAGAATCCAAACTCAGAAAACTATAAAGTACTCATGAAAATAATTGAGGAAGACCCAAAGAAATGGAAAAATGTTCCATGTTCATGGACTGGAAGAACAAATATTGTGAAAATGTCTATTCTACTGAAATCAATCTACACATTTAATGCAATCCCTATCAAAATCCCATCCGTTTTTTTCAAAGAAATAGAACAAATAATCCTAAAATTTATATGGAACCAGAAAAGACCTCGAATAGCCAAATGATATTGAAAAAGAAAGCCAAAGTTGGTGGCATCACAATTCCAGACTTCAAGTTCTATTACAAAGCTGTCATCATCAAGACCGTATGGTACTAGCACAAAAACAGACACATAAATCAATGGAACAGAATAGAGAGCCTAGAAATAGATCCTCAACTCTATGGTCAACTAATCTTCGACAAAGCAGGAAGGAATGTCTAATGGAAAAAAGACAGTCTCTTCAACAAATGGTGCTGGGAAAATTGGACAGCCACATGCAGAAAAATGAAATTGAACTATTTCCTTACACCACACATGAAAATAGACTCAAAATGGATGAAGGACCTCAATGTGAGACAGGAATCCATCAAAATCCTTGAGAAGAACACAGGCAGCAACCTCTTTGACCTCAACAACAGCAACTTCTTCCTAGGAACATTGCCAAAGGCAACAGAATCAAGGGCAAAAATGCACTATTGGGATTTCATCAAGATCAACAGCTTTTGCACAGCAAAGGAAACAGTTAACAAAACCAAAAGACAACTGACAGAATGTGAGAAGATATTTGCAAATGACCTATCAGATAAAGGGCTAATATCAAAAATCTATAAAGATCTTAGCAAACTCAACACCCAAAGAACAAATAATCTAATCAAGAAATGGGCAGAGGACATGAACAGACATTTCTTCAAAGAAGACATCCAGATGGCCAACAGACACATGAAAAAATGCTCCACATCACTCAGCATCAGGGAAATACAAATCAAAACCATAATGAGATACCACTTCACACCAGTCAGAATGACTAAAATTAACAAGTCAAGAAATGACAGATGCTGGCAAGGATGCAGAGATTGGGGAACCCTCCTACACTGTTGGTGGGAATACAAGCTGGTGCAACCACTCTGGAAAACAGTGTGGAGGTTCCTCAAAAAACTGAAAATAGAGCTACCTTATGACCCAGCGATTGCACTACTGGGTATATATCCTAAAGATACAAACATGGTGCTCCGAAGGGGCACGTGCACCCGAATGTTTATAGCAGCAATGTCCACAATAGCCAAACTATGGAAAGGACCTAGATGTCCATCAGCAGATGAATGGATAAAGAAGAGGTGATAATATATACAATGGAATACTATGCAGCCATCAAAAGAAATGAAATCTTGCCATTTGCGACCATGTGTATGGAACTAGAGGGTATTATGCTTAGCGAAATAAGCCACTCAGAGAAAGAAAACTCTCATATGATCTCCCTGATATGAGGAAGTGGAGATGCAATGTGGAGGGTTTGGGGGGCAGGAAAAGAAAAAATGAAAGAAGATAGGATCAGGAGGGAGACAAACCATAAAAGAGTCAATCTCAAAAAACAGACTGAGGGTTGCTGGGGGGGGAGATGGGAGAGGGTGGTGGGGATATGGACGTTGGGGAGGGTATATTCTATGATGAGTGCTGTGAAATGTGTAAACCTGGCGATTCACAGACCTGTACCACTGGGGATAAAAATACATTATATGTTTATTTAAAAATTTAAAAATTAAATTAAAAAATAAATAAATAGCAAAAAATGCATATTACAAATGAAATCCCAAATCCAGATAAATGTTTTGTTAACTATTACTTTTTCTGTCTCACTCTAGCATAAAGCAGACTTACAATTTACATCTGTTAGTTGTTCTAGGTTGTAAATATAACTGCTTACATTAGCTGTCCTTACGCTGTCCTCACTTTGAAGTGCTCAGCTGGCAATCAGAGACTTCCATAGAAATAAATGGCTGGTGGAGTCTTGCTAGAATGCATGCAGATGTACATATGTCTCGAAGAGTGGAAATTTGAGACAATAGCAGAGAATAGACTGAGATTGGGACGAAGAACCTCTCCCATTTTCTGGAGGGTCCTCAGGTTTAGGATCAGGAGTCCCTCTCTAAAATTAGCAAAGGAAAAAAAAACAGGTTTTTAGGGGATTTCTGGTGAAGTCAAGGCTTTGACTGAGTCCAGTATGCATGCTTTTTGATATTGGTGCAGATTTTAGAGGTCAGTTGTAATGTCTCCTATTGGGGGTGCCGGATGATTTTTTTCTCTGAGTACTAGAGTATCAGAGAAGAGTCCAAGATATAGGGTAAAGGGAGGGATCTGGTTAGTGTCCGAGGTATCTTTCCAAAACTTAGGCTTGAGCCCTTGAGAAGACTGTCTTATTATTGAAAGCCTCTGATTGGTGATACTTCATGTTTTCTCATTAAGCAAAAAGTTTAGAAAATTCTGATACTTAATTGGTCAAAAATGGGAATAACTAAAAGTTTTTTCTGTTCTTCCCAGACTGATTGCTTAGGGATGCCCTGAACCTGGACTAATTAAGAAGACGAACCTCAGTGACTAAGTCCCTCTGGGAAGGAGGGTAGCAGGAGTGAAGTAGAGAGAGAGAGACCTTCAGCTGCCCCATAACAACACTTTTATTTCTGGACTTTTTCCTAGGCTCCTCTTGATGAAGTTGCTCAGCCTGATGCACGGTTAAGCAGTAGATAGATAGGACTTACCTTTAGCCGAGCCCTCAGGAGACTGAGAAGTGGTGGAGAGGCCCCTCCATGGAGGTGAGTGCCTTCTCGGGGTTGTTTTCTACCAGGGAAAGAGTCAAAGAACATCAGGGTGAGAGTTCTGGGCTATGTTACTTACGAGAATAAGGAGGCATAGAGCCTGAGGGGTGGATGAGGGGATCAGCAAGGTAGACAGGCTCATTTCCAACATTTTCATGCATAACAGAGAGCAGATTTAGTTCTTTTCCACCCAGTATTAAGAACAGATATTGATCCTTTAAAAGAGTAAAGATTCTTCTATATTTTTTCACCAGTGCTCATTATGCAGACATTGTAGAAATATAGATCACTGAGCTGTCCCAACAATTCTGTCCTTGACCTGTTTTCCCATCCTTAAAAGGCCCACAGAGACTTAGAGGAGGTTGTAGGAGTAAGGGAAGTGAGGAAGGGAAAATGGTACTGTGAACCACAAGGGAAACCAAGAAGAGTAGGCTCCGAAGGGTATCACGCAACTATTCAGGTGAGGAACAACTACTATTTAATCGTATATCACACATCCATTCATCCATCATGTATAAACAATTTATCAGCACTATATTATAGCTTAACAATATCATCTATATAAACATGTCCCTGTTCTCATAGAGTTTTATTCTAGTGTCAGAGATGAACAATGAATAAGCATAATTAAATTTCCTGTCCATCTTCCTTGCTTTGCATTTACTTCAGCATGATTAATGAACTAACACTGTAATTTCAGTTACTTATCTTTTATGTGGTCTAACATCCACCATGCCCTTGAATATAAACAGCACAGGGATTTTTGTTTGCTGTAGTCACTGCTGCATTTGCTTCATGTAACATGAAGGAATGAAGTAAGTACTCATAACATATCAGGTAATAATAAGTGCTACTAACAAATGCTAAAGTCCAAAAATGAGCAAATCATTCCTAGTTGGGGTAGGATAACTGGCAAGAGTCCTTTAAGGGGATGACATTTGAGTAATGGGATGGATAAGGTGAGAGGTAGAAATTCAGACATCCTAAGTGGCTACTGGCCTCTGACCTATTGTTGTCAGTGCCAGGTGCCACTTTAATTCCCTCCCAACACTTTTCAGGGTATATGGAATTAGAGAAGAATGATTCTGCCCTGGGACATTATCTCAAGCTCCAGAGTTCTCATTTTTAGATCACTGATGCTCTGTACAATGGAGGTTTACATACAATCTGGGGAAAGCAGGGAAGTTGGTCTTAGATGTTGTTCCATTTTTCTACTGCCCCAAGATGGGTCTATACAGTACCAGTAAGTATGCAGCATAAGGTTCGATGTTCTATGTTTTGGACACCATTGAGAACACCATTATGTCATCATGCTACATGTCCACAATAAGAAGTGGACAATACTGGAGAGGCTGATCAACTTATATTCAAAACTGGCCAGTTTAAACAGACTTATCTTCTGTCTCCTGAGAGAAGGCACATCCAGTGGAGTAAAAAGATGGAAAGTTTTCTTATCCCCAATAGTGATGAAGAAGTCTTTGCCTTATCAAGACAGAAAGTCTTGAGGTAGATTGCATGTGTCCACATTCAGGTATGGCCTTGTGCAGAGTGGGAGCAGTAGGGACATGTTACTTGATCTTCTGCTGGAAATAGTTTGTCATCCTAACCTGCCTTCTTTCTCTTTTGAGAGCAGGGCCATGTGGAGCCATGTTACCAATCTTTGATCTCTAGGTTTTACAAGGAGCAGAAACAAGGACTAAATGATGAGCAATCTGTCTAGTGCCACCGAGTTCTGCCTTCTAGGATTCCCTGGGTCCCAAAAACTACACCACTTTCTTTTTGCTGTATTCTTTTTGTTCTACTTGGTGACACTAATGGGAAACACAGTCATCATTGTGATTGTGTGTGTTGATAAACGTCTGCAGTCTCCCATGTATTTCTTCCTTGGTCATCTCTCTGCCTTGGAGATCCTGATCACATCGATCATCGTGCCCATGATGCTTTGGGGTTTGCTGCTCCCTGGGATGCAGACAATATCTTTGGCTACATGTGTCACTCAGCTCTTCCTGTACCTTGCTGTGGGGACCACAGAGTTTGCATTACTGGGAGCGATGGCTGTGGACCGTTACGTGGCTGTCTGTAATCCTCTGAGGTACAACGTCATTATGAACAGCCGCACCTGCATCTGGGTGGTCATTATGTCATGGATGTTTGGGTTCCTTTCTGAAATATGGCCCGTCTATGCTACATTTCAGTTAACCTTCTGCAAGTCAAATCTGTTAGACCATTTTTTCTGTGAGCGGGGGCAGCTACTCAAATTGTCCTGCGATGACACACTTTTCACAGAGTTTGTTCTTTTCTTAATGGCTATTGTCATTATCATTGGCTCTCTGGCCCCAACAATTGTCTCCTATACCTACATCATCTCTACCATCCTCAAGATCCCCACAGCGTCTGGCCGGAGGAAAGCCTTCTCTACTTGTGCCTCTCATTTCACCTTTGTTGTGATAGGCTATGGCAGTTGCTTGTTCCTCTATGTGAAGCCCAAGCAAACACAGGCAGCAGAATACAATAAGATAGTTTCCCTGTTGATTTCTGTGTTAACTCCTTTCCTGAACCCTTTCATCTTCACCCTCAGGAATGACAAAGTCAAAGAGGCCCTTCGGGAAGGTATGAAACGCTGCAGTCAACTCCTCAAAGACTAGACCTCTCTGCCTACGTTTTGGGTAGTAATATCCTCTATAGGTTATTCAGCAACCTAGAAAACCCTAGCCATGGAAGGAGACAAGGCAGAGAAAACTGAAACCCATTCTCTGCCCACTAGAATCCCATTCCTGTTTCTGATGATTCCACTATTGAACTGAGGAAGCATAGCCTTGGGAAATTGGAGGATTAGAGAAAAGAAATAGACATACTGTTGTAGGTTTCCATGATTCAGTGAATTTGCCTATAATCTGTTATGAAGATGTATTTCCTAGGGGTGAAGGAAGTAGAAGGAAGGAGAGGGGAGTCATCTGGCATAATCAGAGTACCAAGGGAGAGATGCTTATTTTGTTTCTTTATCAACTAATGTGGAGTTTTTCATAATTTTTATGCAATTTCTTGGTGATATGACTGAAAGCACTTTATTTATTTTATTCTTTTCAGCATAACAGTATTCATTGTTTTTGCACCACACCCAGTGCTCCATGCAATCCATGCCCTCTCTAGTACCCACTATCTGGTTCCCCTGACCTCCCACCCCCGCCCCTTCAAAACCCTCAGATTGTTTTTCAGAGTCCATAGTCTCTTATGGTTTACTTCCCCTTCCAATTTCCCTCAACTCCCTTCTTTTTTACATAATTCTTTGGAAGATTTTATTTATTTATTTATTTATTTATTTATTTATTTACTTATTTATTTACTTGGCAGAGAGAGATCACAAGAGAGAGGCAGGCAGCGAAGAGGGGAAGCAGGTTCCCTGTTAAGCAGAGAGCCTGATGCAGGGCTCCATTCCAGGACCCTGAGACCATGGACTGAGCTGAAGGATGAGGTTTAACCCACTGAGCCAAGCAGATGCCCCTGACTGTACACACTTTAAATATTCTATGATTCTCCTCTTCTCTCATGGTCTATCATGTTATCTTGGTCCCATTGTTACTGCAAAGTAAATACAATGTTATATACCTTTTGCCACAGCACCAATGTGGAGTGGTGATAAGGGGATTGGAATACTTTTCTTTTAGTAAGTTTTGATGATGTGAAGGTATGAAATCTTTTGGCGTATGTGGGGATTGAGACAAATAAGAATTAAATGACTTCAGTCTAGAGAGAGCATCCTGTGTTTTATAGCTGCTTAAATCAATGTCTTAAATATGTCTTTGAGACTTCTCTCAGACCCAGACTTCAGCCATCATGATGCCTTTGGTTCTTTGTCTCCCAAATCCAAGTGTCCCAGTACCTTGCCATAGATCTTCTCTGTGGGGGAGCATCAAAGGAGTGAGCAGCTACCCTCCTAACTGGCAGTTCTTTATGAATTTCAGGGCATGGTTTCATGGCAATGCAGTTGTAGGTAGTTTGTAAGGTTAGAGGAAGGTCATTGAGGGACAGTGTTGATGAAATGGTAACATCTCCTGGCAGCCCTGAATTGGGTGGAGATAATTGAGCCTCCCAGCGGTGGGTGATGGCAGTCCATAGGATGACAAAGAGTCTTATGTGAAGATGCCTTCCATTTGGAGAGGACCTGCAAGACCACCAAGTGTGATGTAGTTGATGTCACCGCATAGGGGCACAAAAACCAGCCCAAGCTCTGCTAGCCAACCAGTGGGTTGTGATGGGGCTGCATTGGCTGGAGAAAGTGTTGAAGACTGACACAAAGGGATCCTCCACCCCAGGCTCATTTCCTGCGGTCTGCTCTCCCTAGAGAAATACCATGTTTTCTCCTTAAGTACTCCAGAGAGTATGTCTTTTCTAATCTAATCAAGGCTTTGCACAGCATATGTTGTCTCTGGGCTGGTAGAGGCAAATTAGGAGGACAGAAAAGAGCCTCACTGTTCTCAGGTATGGTGTCTTTATTTTTTCAACTTGTCATTCCCCATGCCTCTTGCAACCTGTCCTGATCACCCTGTCCTGATGACATTTCATCTACCAACTATCTTCTTTCTTTTTGTTCTCTCCCTTTGTCCTTGAGCTCTTCTGTTCTTTCTCCTTCTTTCCCTTTCCCTTGTTTCCCTTTCCCCTCAAATCAAGCTCCACTCACTGGTAATGCTTTCTTCTTCTTCCCCTTCTCCTCTAGCAGCATTTCCATTCCCCTCCTGCATCTCAGGGGTGTGGTGTTCTAAACTGCCTCTCTGCATGACCTTGCCTATGAGAAGAAAAGGAGAGTTCCTGGTCAAGAAACTAGTGATGGGGCATTAAACATCTCTTATACCAAAGAAGATGTTCTTCTGCTTGGTCTTTGATTTTGAGAGAAAGAAAGTTACTATCTGTGTTAGTCTTCTTGGGCTGCCATAAAAAAAAAAAAAACACAAGAACTATACACTTGGTGGCTTACATAAGAGGAATTTATTTCTCATAGTTCTGAAGACAGAAATGTCCATGTTCAAGATTCAGGCTAATTTAATTTTTGGTGACAACTCTCTGGCTTGTAGATGGTGACCTTGTGTCTATGTCCTCAACTGGCCTTTCATAGGTGGATATTTGGGAAAGAGAGGTAGTACGGTCTGGTGACTTTTCTCAGAAGGACACTGTTGTTATGTGGTGAGGGTCCTAAGTAATGAACTCATTTCAACTTAATAACTTCCCAAGAGTCTCCATCACCCAAATCATCTGCAGTGGGTGTCATGGTTTCTACATATGGATTTTGAGGGGACACAAACCTTTAGTCCATAATTCTCAACCAGAATGCCTACTCCATGTTCACACTGGGAGATGGGAGACAGATATGTCTGTCCATTGAAGCTTTAATTTCCAAGCATGCAGGTTTCTCTTACTCCAAAATGAATTGAGATGCCTCATACTATCTCCTTACTACTATATTCACTATAAAATCTCAATCGCTTTTGGTCTATTTATTTTCATCTCTACTCTTCACAGCTTAGTACGTGGAAAATCAATACAGATATCTAAACATATATACTAGTAATAGTCCATTATATACATATATATACATGTGTGTTTGTGTATGTATACACATTATATATATGTGTGTGTGTGTATTCATACATATATATGTATGTATATATATGATACACCATATCTTCTTTATGCCTTCATCAGTCAATGAACACTTGGGCTCTTTCCATATTTTGGCTGTGGTAGATAATGCTGCTATAAGCATCAGGGCGCATGTAGTCCTTCGAATCAGTATTTTTGTATTCTTTGGATGCATTCTTAGTAATGCAGTTACTGTATTGTAGAGTGGTTCTATTTTCAAGTTTTTGAGGAACTTCCATATTGTTTTCCAGAGTGGCTACAGCGGTTTGCATTCCCACCAACAGTGCAAGAGGGTTCCCCTTTGTCCACATCTTTTCTAATACCTGTTGTTTCTTGTGCTGTCGATTTTAGCCATTCTGATAGGTGTGAGGGGGTATCTCATTGTAGGTTTGGTTTGTGTTTCTCTGATGTTCAGTGATACAGAGAATTTTTCAGCCACACAAAAAAATGTAATTATGCTATTTGCTATGACATGGATGGAGCAGACAGTATTCTGATAAATGAAATAAGTCAGAGAAAGGCAAATACCATGTGATTTCACTCGTATGTGGAATTTAAGAATCAAAACAAACAAGTTAAGGGGAAAAAATGAGAGAGAGAAGCAAACCAAGACACAGACTTTTAACTGTAAAGAACAAACTGATGTTACCACAAGGGAGGTGGTAAAATAGGTGATGGGGATTAAGGAGTGCCCTTGTGATGATCACCACATCATGTTGTATGTTGTATGGAAATGGTGCTGTATGGAAGTGTTGAATCATCAGACTGTACACCTGAAACTAATATAACACTGTATGTTAACTACCTGGAATTTAAATAAAGACTAAAAAATGTATACAAGAAGAAAACTAAATGCTAGTTACAGAGCTTTATTTGTACTCCTAATTCACATGTAATTAGGATACTCAAAGTAAGTCTAATGTATAATTTGAAGTATCTCAGGTACGGTATGTTGCAAATTTTTACTTAATTTGAATGTTTGCCTCTTAACATATACTTTGTATTCTTAGTGCCATGCTAATATTAAAACAAAAACAAAACTAGAGAGAATAGTACTTTTACTGGGAATGTTTTTAGTATTCTCTTGTTCTGGAAATGTTCCTTGGTGAAAGTAAATGCTCATCCCCTTTAGTATCTGTTATGTATATCTGAGATGACATCCAATTTTTCTGTTTTATTTCTTACAGGTATTTATTTATAATCCTACTAAGTGTTGCATAAATATTGGTGTGTATGATACAAATTAAAATATGAAATTTTCTAATATGAACTAATGTTCCTTATTAGAAGATAAGGAAAAAGAAGGGAGTGGTATGTAATTAAAACTTGTATTTCTTTTGCAAAGCCACCACAAATATTTGCTTTTTCATTCCTAATCAAAATACCTTTATTGCTTTTTAGTATTGATAATAATTTTCAAAACTAAACAGAAATGCAATTTTACACATGTTCATGTGACTACAAATTTCACTCTTCACTTCTTTGTTATTTTGTTCCAAGGATATGAAGAACTCTTTTAGTAAACATGCTAAGTATGACTTTTATACCTTTTGATTGATACTTATATGTTAAATATATACTGCATAAGAAACATTGCTGAATGTTTTGTTTTCATATAAATGGAAGGAAAGAAGTATCGATTGCAAATTTGTGATTTCTGTATATTTTATTCAATATGGGCAATAACCTGTGAGGTAAGTAGTTCTATGTTCACTTAACAGATGAGAATATAAAAGCTATAAAAGACATTAAGCAACTTGCCCAAATTTACTTAACCATCAACCACATCACTTCCATTAGATTAGAAAGAAGTAAAACTCTAAGAATATTAAGTCTTTATGTGAATGTTGGAGGATAGAAGCTTTTATTCATTTATGATGGGAATATAAAATGTTATGGTACTAGTAACTAGTAAAAAATTAATAATATATATGTATATAAATATATGTATACATACACACAATAGGGCCTATTCTCAAGTCTCTTGATTCTTTCTTCATCTGTGTTGTCTACTGATGAGCTTATGAAATGAATTCCCTATCATACATGCAATTTTTAAAAAATTTGTACTCTCATTTAATTCTTTTTTATAGTTTTTATCTTTCAGCTAAAGTTTTTGCCTTGTGTATAAATGCTGTGCACCTTTTTAAAATGCATTTCACATGGTTATATTATTTTTGCATTAAGTTAATATTTTCTAGTAGCATTTTAAATATTTTGGTTCTTTCACTTTCTTAAATTATTTTTTTAGTACATGTTCTAGGACTTGCCACATCCAACTTAACCTGGAACTGATGTTAGATTTATACTAACAGTGCAGCTCTTCACTTCCTCCCTTTTGTGCTATTATTGTACATATTATGTTTCTATAGTTATAAATTTAACAATATAATGTCACAATTATTACTTCATGTGCTTTTTAAAGAAGCTGAGGGATGAAAGAACAAGTATACATTCATAGCATTTATTAAATTAACCTTATTTATTTTTTCTCATTCTATTAATTCATTTCTCACATTTCAATTGGCAACTGGTGTCATTTCCTTTCTCCAAAAAAGCTTTGCTCCTACCCATCATCTTTATGCTACCATTGACAAATATAGTACATTTCTATATGTTATCCATTCAACAATATGATTATACACTTATTGTTTTATACAATGATTTCAAAATTAATTAACGGAAGAGAGGGAAAGGATTATGCACTTAAAGCATTCTTCATAATTACAGAATTACTTTAGTCAGTGCTGTTTTCTTTGTGTGTGTGTGTGTGTGGATCCTAATTACTTCCTGGGATCATTTACTTTTAGTCAGAAGAACTTTTCTTTGGTATTTCTTGTAAGTAGATTCTGTTAGCAACAAATTCTCTGCGTTTTTTCTGGGAAATAAATGTCTTTCTTTTGCTTTCATTTTTGAAAGATAATTTTGGTTGGATAGAAGATTTTTGATTGACCACGTCTTATTCTTTCATCACTTAACTATGTCACCCCATTGCTTTCTTGTCTTACCTGTTTCCATGAGAAGTCACCTGTGAATCTTAGTAGGGTCCCTTGGCTGTGAGAAGTCATTTTTTTTTTTTTCTGGTTGCTTTGAAGATTTTTTCTTGTTTTTCAGCAATTTCACTATTATGTATTTGTGTGTGGATCTCTTTGCATTGATTTTCTTTTCATTTAAATTTTAATGCTAAATTACAAATATATACAAATAGACAAAATAACACATTGGCCAACTACAAAAAACTCATAGCAATCTTGCTTCCTCTCTTCTTCCATCCATATTTCTCCTCCAACTGGCTTATTTTGAAACATATTCTGGGAATCCTCTTATTTCATCCATAAATATTTCAACAAGAATTCATAATTATTTTACTTTGGTTGAAGTGTACTGTCTTCCTGCCTGCCATAGCTCTTTAACTAGCAAGACCATTGTTGCAAATGAGAAGGTCCAGTACCGCCTAGCCTATTTTAACAAAAATTCCTAAAGGGGCACATCACTTGGGCCAATTTTCCCAATGAAGGGACTAAGGCTAGGAAAGCAAGGTTCCTGGATGAGGTCCCAATGTCCCCCAACCCTGCCCCACAACCCCCATCACCAAAGTGGCACTCCAGGCTGGGCAAGGAGGGCCTGCGGGAAGGACCTCCCCAAAGGGGGTCACACCCAAGGCCCTCTAACTTGTGCCATCAAGCTCAAACACTCAGAGAGGGCGCATCCCCATTCCTCGAGTCTGCTTGCCCAAGGGGTACCCACCTCCTTTGCACCAGCCTGGCCACTGTGACGTGTCTCTTTGCATTCATTTTACTTGGAGTTCATTGACTTGCCTGGATGCATAAATTAATGTTTTTCATCAAATTTGGAAAGTTTTTAATCATCATTTCTTTGAATATTTCTTACTCTTCTTTGTATCTCCTATTTTTCTGGTGTTCCCATTGCTTGTACTTAGTGCACACAGTCGACTCTTGTATTTCTCTGTGGCTCTCCTCATTTTTCTTCATTCTTTTTTTGTTACCTTCTATTATGGACATAGACTTTTCTAAGGAAAACACAAATCTCAGGACACTAAAAGACTAAATTTGACTTTATCAGAATAAAACATTTATGTACAAAGGCACAAAGAAGTGGAAAAATCTTCCATGCTCATGGATTGGAAGAACAAATATTGTTAAAGTGTCTCTGCCACCTAGAGTAATCTACATTCAATGCAATCCATATAAAAATACCATCAACTGTTTTCACAGAGCTGGAACAAATAATCCTAAGCTTTATTTGGAACCAGAAAAGACCCTGAAAAGCCAAAGGAAGGTTGAAAAAGGAAACCACAGCTGATGGCTTGAGAATTCAGGACGTCAAGCTCTATTACAGAGCTTGACATATGGTACTGGCACAAAAACAGACACATAGATCAATGGAACAGAATAGAGAGCCCAGAAATGGACCCTCAATGCTATGGTCAACTAATCTTTGACAAAGCAGTAGAGAATGCCCAATGGAACAAAGACAGTCTCTACAACAAATGGTGTTGGGAAAACTGGACAGACACATGCAGAAGAATGAAACTGGACCATTTCCTCACACCACACACAACAATAGAGTCAGAATGGATGGAAGACCTCAATGTGAGAAAGGAATCCATCTCCTTGAGGAGAACACAGGCAGCAGCCTCTTTGACCTCAGCTGCAGCAACTTCTTCCTAGAAACATTGCCAAAGGCCAAGGGAAGCAAGGGCAAAAGAGAACTATCAGGACTTCATCGAGGTAAAAAACTTTTGCACAGTTTTGGTAATTTTTATCTCTCAAAACATTTTCCACTTGAGCAGGTTTTCCTTTGATTTCTCTTTTAAGGTATCTTAATTTTGTTTTCTTCAATGTAAAACAAATTCTGAATTAGTCTTAGTTTCATAGTACATCGGGAAATCAAGAGTGCTCTTATCATACAGTGTTAGAGACAGTGTGAATCAATCCAAAGTTTTTGGAGTATAATTTGCTGTTAATGGAAACCAATACCTTCAATATATCTGTCTTTTAACATAGCAGTGTAAATCTAGGATTTAGTTCAGAAATGTCAAAGGATATGGACTTACACATCTCTAAGTGTATTTAAAGCATCATTTTTCATAGTAAAATGAAAACAACAACAGTGATCAAGAATGGGGTATCCATGTAATGGAATGCTACTCAAAAAAAAAAAGAAGAAGAAGAAGAACAAGTGATGTCATGTGTTGATATGGGACACTATCTTTTATATATTATCAAGTGAGAGAGAAAAGGTTTTAAAATAAATTTTCACAGCATTTTCTGTAGAGATTATGTAAATCATACTTATAATTTTTTTCTTATATTGTATGGCAATATAGTTGTGCTTGGACCATCTGAGGAATGGGAAGGAAGATTATTGCCACTTTATACCCTTTTGCACCTATTGACATTCTCAGAATTAACAAGCATATTACAAATGAAATTCCAAATCCAGATAAATGTTTTGTGACTGTCACTTTTTCTGTCTCACTCTAACATAAAGCAGACTTAAAATTTACATTTGTCAGTTGTTCTAGGTTGTAAATATAACTGCCGACATTAGCTGTCCTTATGCTGTCCCCACTTTGAAGTGCCAGCTGGCAATCAGGGACACACCATAGAAGTAAATGGCTGGTGGAGTCTTACTAGAATGCATACAGATGCACATATGTCCAGAAGAGTGGAAACCCGAGATGATAATAGAAATGGAGTGGGATTTGGAAGCAGAACCTCTTCTTTTTTGATGGAGAGTACACAGGGTTAGGATCAGAAGTCTCTCTCTAAAATTAGCAAAGGAGGAGACAGGTTTTATAGAGGATTTCTGGTGAAGTTAAAGCTTTGACTGAGACCAATATGCATGCTTTTTGGATATTGGTGCACATTTTAGAGGTCAATTGTAATGTGTCCTATTGGCAGGTTGGGGGATGATATTTTCCCTCTGAGTAGCTAAGAGAATCAGGAAATAGTCTAGGATACAGGGTAGAAGGGGTGACCCTTGCTTAGTGCCCGAGATGTCTTTTCATAACCTAGACTTGAAGTCCTTGTCAAGACAGTCTTGTTGCTGAAAATGTCTGATTGGTGACATTTCATGTTTTTCTCATTAAGCAAAAAGTTTAGAAAGTTCTGACACTTAATTGGTCAAAAATGGGAATAACTGAAAGTTTGTTCTGTTCTCCCCAGACTGATTGCTTAGGGATGAACCTGGGCTAATTAAGAAGAGGTACCTCAGTGACTAAGTTCCCTTGGGAAGGAGGGTAGTGGGAGGGAAAGAGAGAGAGAGAGACCCTTAGCTCTTCACAAAACTGTTAATAATGGACTTTTTCCTAAGCTGTTTCTGAACAAGTTGTTCAGGCCCCTGTGCGTGGCTCAGCAGTAGCTAGACAGTAGTTATCCTTAGCCAAGCCCTGGAGAGCCTGAGAAGTGGTGGAGAGGCCTCTCTCTGGAGGTGAGTGCCTTCTCAGTGTTTTCCTCTAGGAAGAAAAAAGTCAAAGAAGACCAGGGTAGGAGTTCGAGACTTAGCAGCCTCCTACAACGAGGAGGCTTAGAATCTGAAGAAGGGATGAGGCTCCTCTCCGAATCCCCCACGCACAGATGAGAACAGAGTTCTGTCCCATAATAGCAATAGACACTGCTGCTTGAGAACTTCTTCTTCTATGTTTTTTTTCACCTAGTGCTCATTATGAATACATTGTAGAAATATAGATCACTGAGCTGTCCCAACAATTCTGTCCTTGACCTGTTTTCCCATTCTTAAAAGGCCCACAGAGACTCAGAGGAGGTTGTAGGAGTAAGGGAAGTGAGGAAGGGAACATGGTAATGTGAGCCATGAAGGGAAACCAAGAAGAGTAGGCTCTAAGAGATATGGCTCAACTATTCAGTTGAGTAACAAGTTCTATTTAATCACATATCACACATTCACTCATCCATCATGTACCAACAATTTATCAACACTATATTATAGCTCAACAATATCATCTATATAAACATGTCCCTGTTCTCATAGAGTTTCTCTTCTGGTGTCACAGACGAACAATTTAAAAAACATAATTAAATTTCCTGTCCATCTTCCTTGCTTTGCATTTACTTCAGCATGATTAATAAACTAACACCGTAATTTCAGTTACTTATCTTGTACATGGTCTAACATCCACCATGCCCTTGAATATAAGCACCACAGCACAGGGATTTTTGTTTGTTGTAGTCACTGCTGCATTTGCTTCATGTTACTTGAAGGAATGAAGTAAGTACACATATCATATCAGGTAATAATAAGTGCTACTAACAAATGATAAAGTCCAAAAATGAGCAAATCATTCCTAGATGGGGTAGGATAACTGGTAAGAGTCCCTTGAGGAGATGACATTTGAGTAATGGGATGGATAAAGTGAGAGAGAGAAATTCAGACATCCTAAAGGGTTACTGGCCTCTGATCTATTGTTGTCAGTGCCAGGTGCCACTTTAATTCCTTCCCAACACTTTTTAGGGTATGTGGAATTAGAGAAGAATGATTCTGCCCTGGGACATTATCTCAAGCTCCAGAGTTCTCATTGTAGATCACTGATGTTCTGTACAATGGAGGTTTACAATCTGGGGAAAGCAAGGAAGTTGGTCTTAGATGTTGTTCCATTTTTTCTACTGCCCCAAGATGGGTCTATACAGTACCAGTATGGATGCAGCATAGGGTTTGATGTTCTGTGTTTTGGACATCATTGAGTACACCATTATGTCATCATGCTACATGCCCACAATAAGAAGTGAACAATACAGGATTGGAGAGACTGATCAACTCATATTCACAGCTCGCCAGTTTAAACAGACTTATCCTCTGTCTCTCAAGAGAAGGCACATCCAGTGAAGTAAAACGATGGAAAGTTTTCTTATCCCCAATAGTGATGAAGAAGTCTTTGCCTTATCAAGACAGGATGTCTTGAGGTAGGTTGCATGTGTCCACATTCAGGTGTGATCTTGTGCAGAGTGGGAGCAGTAGGGACATGTTACTTGATCTTCTGCTGGAAATAGTTTGTCATCCTAACCTGTCTTCTTTTTCTTTTGAGAGCAGGGCCATGTGGAGCCATGTTGCCAATCTCTAGGTTTTATAAGGAGCAGAAACAAGGACTAAATGATGAGCAATCTGTCTAGTGCCACCGAGTTCTGCCTTCTAGGATTCCCTGGGTCCCAAGAACTACACCACTTTCTTTTTGCTGTATTCTTTTCGTTCTACTTAATGACATTAATGGGAAACACAGTCATCATTGTGATTGTGTGTGTTGATAAACGTCTGCAGTCTCCCATGTATTTCTTCCTTGGTCATCTCTCTGCCTTGGAGATCTTTGTTACAACTATTATTGTGCCCATGATGCTTTGGGGTTTGCTGCTCCCTGGGATGCAGACAATATCTCTGGCTGCATGTGTCACCCAGCTCTTCCTGTACCTTGCTGTGGGGACCACAGAGTTTGCATTACTGGGAGCGATGGCTGTGGACCGTTACGTGGCTGTCTGTAATCCTCTGAGGTACAACATCATTATGAACAGCCGCACCTGCATCTGGGTGGTCATTATGTCATGGATGTTTGGGTTCCTTTCTGAAATATGGCCTGTCTACGCCACATTTCAGTTAACCTTCTGCAAGTCAAATCTGTTAGACCACTTTTTCTGTGATCGGGGGCAGCTACTCAAATTGTCCTGCGATGACACACTTTTCACAGAGTTTGTTCTTTTCTTAATGGCTATTGTCATTATCATTGGCTCTCTGGCCCCAACAATTGTCTCCTACACCTACATCATCTCTACCATCCTCAAGATCCCCACAGCCTCTGGCCGGAGGAAAGCCTTCTCTACTTGTGCCTCTCATTTCACCTTTGTTGTGATAGGCTATGGCAGTTGCTTGTTCCTATTTGTGAAACCTAAGCAAACACAGGCAGCAGAATACAATAAAATAGTTTCATTGTTGATTTCTGTGTTGACCCCTTTCCTGAACCCTTTCATCTTCACCCTCAGGAATGACAAAGTCAAAGAGGCCCTTCAGGATCAAATGAATCGATGTTGTCCACTGGTCAAGGATTAAATCTCTCTACGTAAGTTTTGTGTGGAAGCATCCTCACTGGATTATTCAATATCCTGGGAAAACCTAGTTCCTCTGTTATCATTACCATCTTCTCAAAATCAAAAACTATGCACAACTCTCAATCAGGCCATAGAAGAATACAAAGCAGAGAAAACTGAAACCAACTCTCTGCACACTAGAATCTCATTCCTCAGATGATTTCTGATGATTCCACTACTGAACTATGCGAACATATCCTTAGGAAGTGGGAGGAAGTGGACAAAGAAAACACGTAATATTTTTGTAGCATCCTATAACTCCGTTAATTGCCTATAATCTGTTTCATAAAATGTGTTTCCTGAGGGAGGAAGGGGATGGGAAGAAGCTATGGGTGTCAGTCCGGAATAAGCAGAGTACCAAGGAAGAGATGCTCACTTTGTTTTTGTTTCTGGTCTTTTTGTTGTTGTTGTTTTTGTTTTTGTTTTTATTTTTTGGTCAGCTGTCTAGGGCTTTCTATGTATTTTGTGCATTTTCTTTAGGAGACCACCACATGTATTTTAAATATTCTATGTTTCCCTTTTCCTCTTCTGGATTATCATGTTATCTTGGCCCCATTGCTACTGCAAAGTAAATACAATGTTATATGCCTTTGGCCACAGCACCAATGTGGAGTGGTGATAAGGGGATTGGGATACTTTTCTTTGAGTAAGTCTTGGCCATGGGAAGATATGAAATCTTTTGGCGTATGTGATTGAGACAAATAAGAATTAAATGACTTCAGTCTAGAGAGAGCATCCTGTGTTTTATAGCTGCTTAAATCAATGTCTTAAATATGTCTTTGAGACTCCTCCCAGACCCAGACTTCAGCCATCATGATGCCTTTGGTTCTTTGTCTCCCAAATCCAAGTGTCCCAGTACCTTGCCATAGATCTTCTCTGTGGGGGAGCATCAAAGGAGTGAGCAGCTACCCTCTTAACTGGCAGTTCTTTACGAATTCCAGGGCATGGTTTCATGGCAATGCAGTTGTAGGTAGTTTGTAAGGTTAGAGGAAGGTCATTGAGGGACAGTGTTGATGAAATGGTAACATCTCCTGGCAGCCCTGAATTGGGTGGAGATAATTGAGCCTCCCAGCAGTGGGTGATGGCAGTCCATAGGATGACAAAGAGTCTTATGTGAAGATGCCTTCCATTTGGCGAGGACCTGCAAGACCACCAAGTGTGATGTAGTTGATATCACCGCATAGGGGCACAAAAACCAGCCCAAGCTCTGCTAGCCCATCAGTGGGTTGTGATGGGACTGCATTGGCTGGAGAAAGTGTTGAAGACTGACACAAAGGGATCCTCCACCCCAGGTTCATTTCCTGCGGTCTGCTCTCCCTAGAAAAATACCATGTTTTCTCCTTAAGTACTCCAGAGAGGATGTCTTTTCTAATCTACACAAGGCTTTGCACAGCATATGTTGTCTCTGGGCTGGTAGAAGCAAATTAGGAGGACAGAAAAGAGCCTCACTGTCCTCAGGTATGGTGTCTTTGTTTTTTTCAACTGTCATTCCCCACACCTCTTGCTCCCTGACCTATCACCCTTTGTTCATCTACCAACTATCTTCTTTCTTTTTGTTCTCTCCCTTGTCCTTGAGCTCTTCTGTTCTTTCTCCTTCTTTCCCTTTCCCTTGTTTCCCTTTCCCCTCCAATCAAGCTCTGACCTCCCACTGGTAATATTTTCTTCTTGCCCTTCTCCTCCAGCAGCATTTCCATTCCCCTCCTGCATCTCAGGGATGCTGTGTTCTAAACTGCCTCTCTGCATGACCTTGCCTATGAGAAGAAAAAGAGCGTTCCTGGTGAAGAAACTAGTGATGGGGCATTAAACATCTCCTATATCAAAGACAATGTTCTTCTGCTTGGCCTTTGATTCTTTTTAATTTGATTCATTCATTTGATAGAGCGATCACAAGTAGACAGAAAGGCAGATAAAGAGAGAGGGGGAAGCAGGCTCCCCGCTGAGCAGAGAGCCCGACGTGAGGCTCCATCCTAGGACCCTGAGATCACAACCCAAGCCAAAGGCAGTGGCTTAACCCACTGAGCCACCCAGGTGCCCCTGGCCTTTGATTTTGAAAAAGGAACATTACTATCTGTGTTACTATCTGTGTAACACTATCTGTGTTACTATCTGAACATTACTATCTGTCTACTTGGGTTGCCATAATAAAACACTATACATTTGTTGGCTTACACAAGAGAAATTTATTTCTCATAGTTTTAGAGACTCTCAAATCCAAGATTAAGGTTAATGACAATTGAGTGTCTGGTGAGTGCTCTCTTCCTGACTTGTAGATGGCCATCTTCTTTCTTTGCCCTTAACTGGTGTTTCTTTGTGTGTTTGGGGTGAGAGAGCAAGTGAGATCTGGTGTCCTTTCTTAGAGGGAACAAAATCTCATGTGATCAGGCCCCACTTAATCACTTATTTTCAAATATATTTACTTCTTAAGGGTCCCCATCTCCCAGTGCAGCTTTAGTGGGTGTCAGGGTTTCAACATATGGATTTTGAGGGAACAGAGACCTTTAGTTCTGAATACTGTCACTGTGCCCCTGCTCTGTAATCCAAGCTTATTTTCAACGTGGATGTCTACTCCATGTTCACACTGGAGGTTCTAATTTCCTAAAGTGCAGGTATCTCCTACACAAAAATGAATTCAGGGATGCCTGGGTGGCAAAGTAGGTTAAAGGCTCTGGCTTTGGCCCAGGTCATAATCCCAGGGTCCTGGGATCAAGCCCTGCATCAGGTTCTCTGTAGGGAGCCTGCATTCCCACCCCTCTGCCCCCACTGCCTGCCTCTCTGCCTACTTGTGATCTCTGTCTGTCAAATAAATAATTAAATCTTTAAAAAAACTGTATTCAGATGCCTCACACCTCCCCTTCTCTGCTATGTACTCAATAGCCTCTTGCCTTATTTATTTTTTGTCTCTACCGCTACAACTGAGTATATATATAATCAGCTCAGGTATGCAAAAAGAAATATTAATTATAGACATTTATTTGAACTTCTTGTTTACATGGAGTTATCCATACTCAAAATAAGTCCTATGTATATTTTGATATATGTCAAATGCAATGTATTACAGTTTTATTTGACTTACACATTGGCCTCATAACATATGCTTTGTGGTGTTAGTTACATGTTCATAGTGAAAACTAAAACAAAGTTAGAGATGATGTTACTTTCAAATGGGAGAGGTCCTAATAGTGTCTCTTCTGGAAAAGTCCCTTGTTGACAATAAAATGTTTACCCAGTTAGTGTCTATTACATATCTCTGAGAAGATATTCCCTTTTTCTGTTTTATGTCATACAGGTATTTCCTTATAACCAACATTAATGATGCATAAATAATGGTATATAATATATAAATCAAAATATGAAATTTATTTTATACTAGTGTTTCTATTAGGAGATAAGGAAAAATGAGTGGTATGTAATTAAAACTTTTATTCCTACTGCATAGCCACCAGAATATTTAGTTATTTTTTCCAAATTGAAATATCTCCAGTGTTTTATTGATATTGATAAAGAGTTTTCAAAAAATAAACAGAAACACAATTTGACACAGGTTTGTATAATTCCAAATTTTGTTCTTAACTTCCTTGTTATTTTGTTCCATGAAGATGAGGAACTCCTTTCAATAAAGACACAGAATATAACTTTTATATCATTTGATTGATTTTTCTGTATTGAATATATACTACATAAGAAACTGTGTTGAATGCTCTGAAATCATATATATTGAAAGAATGAAGTATTGATTGCATACTAAGTATCTGGTAATTTCTGCATATTTTCATTCAATCCTAGCAATAATCTGTGAGGTAAGTAGTATTATATTCACTTAATAGATGAGAAAATGAAGGCCTAAGGAGTTTAAGTAACCAAAATTTTCTAAAATTTGCCAAAATTTGCTCAGTCATCAACCATATCACTTCCATCTAATTAGAAGAAAGAAAAACTCTAAGAATACTAAGTGTTGATATGAGTGCTGTGGAAAGAACCAAGATGCCTTTCAACGGATGAATGGATAAGGAAGATGTGGTCATATACACTATGGAGTATTATGCCTCCATCAGAAAGGATGAATACCCAACTTTTGTAGCAACATGGATGGGACTGGAAGAGATTATGCTGAGTGAAATAAGTCAAGCAGAGAGAGTCAATTATCATATGGATTCACTTATTTGTGGAGCATAACAAATAGCATGGAGGACACGGGGAGTTAGAGAGGAGAAGGGAGTTGGGGGAAATAGGAAGGGGAAGTGAACCATGAGAGACTATGGACTCTGAAAAACAATCTGAGGGGTTTGAAGTGGCGGGAGGGTAGGAGGTTGGCTGAACCAGGTGGTGGGTATTAGAGAGGGCACGGATTGCATGGAGCACTGGGTGTGGTGCAAAAATAATGAATACTGTTATGCTGAAAATAAATAAAAATTTTTTAAAAAATGAATGCTTGAGAATAGGAAATTCCATACATTTTTGATGGGAATATAAAAAATTATGACCCAAGTAATTAGATGATAGCACACTTAGGAAATATACCTTACATATATGATATGGCCTATTCTCATGTCTGTTGATTCCTTCTTTAGCTTTGTTGAGTCTACTGACAAGCTTATGAAAGGAATTATTTTTCCCTCTTGCGATTTTTTTAAAATCTATAATACCTTCATTTGGTTCTTTCTTATAGTTTTCATTTCTCTGCTGAAATTTCTCATCATTTATGCATGTTGACCACCATTTCTACTACATTACTTCACATATCAATCATAGTTATATAATTTTTACATTCAGTGAATCTTTATTAGTATATCATTTTATTTATTTATGTATTTAGATTATAATATGCTTTATTTTTAAATTGAAGTATAATTAACATAAAATGATATATTAGTTTCAGATATACAATGTATTGATTCAACCATTCTATACATTACTTAGTGCTCACCACATTATGTGTAGTCACCATATAATATTATGACAATATTATTGACTATTCCTTATGCTGTGCTTTTTGTCTCCATGACTAATTTATTTCATAATTGAAAGTTTGTACTTTTAAATCCTGCTTATCTATTTCACCCATCCCTCCACACATCTCTCCTTTGGCAAACACATTTGTTCTATAGTGATGAGTTTTTTTGGTTTGTTTGACTTTTTTGTTTGTTTGTTCATTTGTTTTATATTTTAGACTCCACATTTAAGTAAAATTATATGGTATATGTCTTTCTCTGTCTGACTTACTTCACTTAGTGTATTAGTTTCTAGATACATCAATGCTGTCTCAAATGGCAAGAGTGCATTTTTTATGACTAATATTCCATTATATATATACCACATATTTATCCATTTATTTATGGATGGACACCTGAGTTGCTTCTATATCTTGGCTATTATAAATAATGAGGCAATAAATATAAGGATGCATATATCTTTTCTAATTAGTGTTGTCATTTTTTTTAACATTTTTAATTTATTCATTTGAGACAGAGAGAGAGCAAGTGAGCAAGAGCATGACCATGTGTTGTGTGGGGGGAGGATCATAGGGAGAAGACGACTCCCCAGTGAGCAGGGAGCCTGATGAGGGACTTGATCCCAGGACCCTGAGATCATGACCTGAGCTGAAGGCAAACACTTAACCAACTGAGCCACCCAGGCCCTCCAGTGTTTTCATTTGGGGGGGGGGGGTAAATACCCAGTAATGAAATTAGTAGATTATATGGTATTTCTACTTATAATTTTTGAGGAAACTCCATACTGTTTTTTACAGTGGCTATACCAGTTTACATTCTCACCAATTGTGCACAAGCATTACTTTTTCTTCATGTCTTTGCCAACACTTGATATTTCTTGTATTTTTTTTTATTTTAGTCATGCTTACAGGTATAAAGTGATATCTCATTGTGGTTTTGATTTGCATTTCCCTGATAATTAGTGATGTGGGGCATTATTTCATGTGTGTTGGCTATCTGAATGTCTTCTTTGGAAAAATGTCTATTCAGGTTCTTTGTCCATTTTTAAATTAGATTATTTGGGTTTTTTGGTGTTGAGTTATATTTTTTTAAAATATATTTTAGATATTAACCCCTTTGCAGATACATCATTTTCAACTATCTTCTCCCATTCAGTAGGTTGCCTTTATAATTTGTTGATGGTTTTCCTCACTGTGCAAAAGCTTTTTATTTTTTATTGATTGTTTTCTTTTTAAACTTTAAAACTTTTAAATTGTGTGTTTTTTAGGTAATGCTCTATGGCTCACCATATTCATCTTAACTTAGAATTGACTTCAGATTTATACTAACAATTCCAGTTAGCTATGGAAATATTACTCCATATTACTCCCTTCCTCCTTCTCTTACTGTTATTACATGTGTCTGTATAGTTGAAAACTTGGCAATATGTTGTTGTAATTATTACTTTATATATTTTTATTTTTTAAATGTTTTACTATATAAATAAATAAATAAATATATATATATATATACATATATATATATATATATGTATATATATATATATATTATAGAACCTGGGAGAAAAATGGAGAGCTAGTATATATTTATAGTGTTTGTTACATTAACCTTATTTACGTTTTTTAGTACTCTTCATTTTTTCCTCTGATTCAAGTTGCCATTTGCTGTCATTTTCTTTCTCCAAAATAGCTCTGCCTCTGCCCATATCCTTCATGCTGTTGTTGGCAAATATATTATATTTCTTTATATTATCCATTCAATTGTACAAATATGTACTTATTGTTTTATACAGTTGCTTTTTAAATCAGTTAGTAAAGGCAGGGGAAGAAATATACACTTATACTGTCTTTTGGCATTCCAGAATTATCTTTATCAGTGCTGTTTCTTTGCATATGTATGGATTCTAATTACTGCATGAGATCATTTACTTTTGATTGGAAGAGGTTTCTTCAGTATTTCTTTCTTTCTTTCTTTTTAAGATTTATTTTATTTATTTTAGAGACTGTCAGGGGAAGGGACAGAGGGAGAAAGAGACAGAATCTCAAGCAGACTCCCCGCTGAGTGTGGAGACCAAGGCAGGGCTTAATCCCAGGACCCTGAGATCACATCCTAAGCCAAAATCAAGAGTCATTCATTCAACCAACTGAGTCATCCAGGTGCCGTTCTTCAATATTTCTTGTAAGAAGGGTCTGCTAGCCATAACATCTATTTTAGTTTATCTGGCAATATCTTTCTTTTACTTTCATTGTTGAAGGATAGTTTTGTGGATATAAGATTCTTGATCGACTAAGCATTTATTTGCTTATTTGTTTATTTATTGATTATTTAAGTATAGTTTACATATAATGTTTTATTAATTTCAGGTGTACAGCATAGTTATTGACCATATATATATATATAAATATATATATACATATATATATACACACATATATATATATTTTTTTCTCCCATTCAGCACTCTAAATATAGCATCCAATAGCCTTCTGGTCTTAAATGTTTCAATGAGAAGTCAGCAGTTAACCTTATTGAGTCCTCTTGGACATGAGAAGTTTTTCTCTTTTTATCATTATTTTTTCCATCAGTTAAAAATCTACTGTTGAGCTCTTCTGCTGGTTTTTAATATCACTTATACTTCTCAAATCTTGAATTTCCATTTGATTTTTTTTTTTTTGAAGTTTCGATCTCTTTGTTGATATCCTGTATGGGGAGAGATTTTGCCAACATATCTTTCTTTACTTCTTTTTTCCTTTGGTTCCTTGAACATATTTAAATGGCTTTCATATTTATAATGGCTACTTTGAAGTCTATGACTGTTAAATGTGATATCTGGCCCCTCTCTAACAAGATTCTGTTGTATGCTTTTCCTGTAGTGTATGTACACTCTTGTTTCTTTGCATGTCTTGTAATTTTTCATTGAAAACTAGACATTTTAGACATTTTAGATATTATATGGTAACACTCTGGATACTGGTACTGCATCTCAAGGGGGCTTGTTGCTATAGTTTGCTTGTTGATTTGTTTAGTGTCCTGCTGGACTATTTTAATAAGGTCCATTTCCCTGGCAATGTGTACCCTCTGGTGTCACTCCTTAGAGGCCACAGTCTTAAGCATATACACAGTCTCCCTGATGAAACGGTGGTTTTAACAGTTTCTCTTTGTCTGTCTCTTTCCCTGATCACACCCAGTTATAGGGCTCTACTAATTGTTAGCTAATTCTTCTATTGTCTTTGACAATGTCCTGGGGCATAAATTGCTTCATAGTCTGATCCAATTAACTTGGGATTCCTCTACACAGGTAATTTTTGAGGTCAGAGTTTGACATTTATTCTGACCCTAGGAAGATATTCCTTACCTGTCTCTTTCTATGTTTCTCTCTGTTAAACTAACTTCCCTATACTTTTCTTTGTATCCCTCATGAAGTTACCGGACTCCTCCTTTGCTCACCACTAAAGCATTTATTGTTTTTGAAAGAACCCTTAGGCTTGAACTTCCTCACACTGTTTCAAATACCTTCAGAGCTGGCTCTCTCCTGGGAAAAATATCTGAGCCATGACTGTGTAACTGAGATTGTGGACAGTGGTGCAATCCTTTCTAAGTGATACCCCTGCTTTAGTTGTAGGGTGCTGGGCAATAGCAATCGTTGTTGAACTTCTTGACTTGCCTCACCTGCTTTGGAAACTCTGTCTTATGAGTGAGCTTGTGGAAAGGTGATTGGAGCCCTCATATTCTCAGCTGAGGTCGAGCCTCTGCTCTATGAATGGAGACTGAATAAAGCAGGTCATCCCAACCAATTTTCTGCACTGTCCTAATAATTTGCATCTGCAACATGTAGCTGTGGGGAAGGAAGAGGCAGACCCCTGCCTCTTTTGGGAAAATGTCATAGCCTTTAACTTGAAGCTGGGTGTAAGGGAGCCCACTGTTTTTGGCTATACCTTCCTGGAGTGATGTTTCCATCATACTGAATTGGAAAGAGGGAAGGTGTTGGGTCATGGCTCAAGTGTCACTGACTCTTGCTGTTTTGGCCAGATTCTTGAATAAACATGTCTTCATCTGACATATGCCTTTAGTACAATTTCCAGGGACTTTACATGTTTTTTTAAATTATAATTCCCACAAATTGTGCTAGTTTAACTAGCCAGTCAGTCTGCAGAGTTCCCTGTTAATCATAGTTGTTTTAAGATCTCTTATTGATAGTTCCAATACATGTATCTGCTCTGAGTTTAGTTATGTGACTTTTTCTCTTAAAAATATGTCCTCTGTCTGTGTGTGTCTCATATGTTTTTAAATTAAATGCTATACACTATATGTAGAACAGTTAAATTTGGGGTAAATAGTATTTAGATAGTATTTATGCCTGAAAATAGACAACCCTCTTCTTTGGTCCAGTTGTAAGTTTGAGGGGTTCAGTTAACATGATGAGGAAGTTGAGCTGGATTGGGGGTATTTTGTTGCCTTTAGTGAACCATATGCTTCAAATTCCTTTAGTGGTGGGCTGCTGTGTCTTGATCTTAGAGTATCTAGACTGGATATGTACATTATTGGATTTAACAGAATACAGTAATCACCTTGATACTTTAGATTTGTAAAATGTTTAAAAATCTTCACAATACTGTTACAACTGTTTTTGACATTGTTTACCTTTCCTTGCTCTAGCCATAGGTATATTTGTATGAGGGATAATCCCCTATGTCCTGGCCATTGTCCTCTTCTCTCTAGCTTTGGTGAAACACTTTTTCAGTACCCTTTCCCCCAAATTTATTTTCTGTTAAGCTCAAGGCCACAAGTGTGCATGCCTTAAAACAAGGTTTCCCACAAAATTACCCATTTATACCAATGTACTTTTTATTTCCCTAGACTTCCAGGCATCTTCTTCCATATGATTAACACTAGATACCATTCTTTGAAAACTGACCAGGTTTTAAGTCTGTTTTCTCTTCTTCACCACTAAATAAGGTCTTCTGTTTTCTAGAATTAAGGGAGTGGGATTAAACTTTAAAAAAAAAAACTTACTTTTATCTTCTATTCATTTTTAAGAATAGGGTGTTAAAAAATGTGCTGAAGACAACAAAAACTGTTCTAACTTTATAAAGATTAATCAGGCTCTAACCTTACACATGCAAGCAAATTAATTTATCTACAACTTCCTAGAAATTTGCTTGTTGTTGGAATCTTCTCTCTAGTTACTTAAGACAATCCCATTTGTATATGAGATCTGTCTCTCACTAGATATTAAAAAAATATGTCTTCTCTTAAGTGACTTTTGGGAAGTTGTTGTGGAAGTGTTGGCACCCCCTTCTCAGCATCTCCTCTACCAGCTCACTGAACCTGTCCCCCAGCTACTGTGAGAGTTGCCTGCAGCCAACTGCTCCTACTTCAGAGAATTGCCCTTGGCTTGACAGGAGCCCACTCATACAGGAAGTTTATAACCTACCCTTCTCCAGAGAAAAACTGACTGACAGGGAGATAAAAAAAAAAAAAAAAAGCCATTACATTTGTCTCAACATGAGACCAACTCTATGGAGCAATTCCTTTGTCAAAATTCCTATGGGACCAGGCTGAACTAGTCCCCAGTTGAGACATTTTTTTTTTAAGGTTTTATTTATTCTTTAAAAGGTTTTATTTATTTACTTGACACAGAGAGAAATCACAAGCAGGCAGAGAGGCAGGTAGAGAGAGAGGAGGAAGCAGGCTCCCTGCTGAGCAGAGAACCTGATGCAGGGCTTGATTCCAGGACCCTGAGATCATGACCTGAGCCGAAGGCAGAGGCTTTAACCCACTGAGCCACCCAGGTGCCCCGAGACCACATCTTTAATTGGCATTTTTTCCTTGTTCTGTCTTGCTTCTCTTGCTCTCCCTTTCCAGAGAGCACTCCTACCATAAATCACTTCCTCAGCGATCCTTGTCTTAGACTATTTCTAAGGAATCCATTCCAAAGCAGTTGGTATTGGAAGTGGTCAGGAAAGCAGACACAAATGAGGGGTGTCTGGAGATGGATCACTTGTTGGTCAGATGTCAATCACTGACAGTTTCCATAGACCCTAGTAGGATTACAATGATACATTAAATGCAATTGTTAAGATTTTTTCACTCTGGTAGACTAGTATCTGAGGGGTTCATGGAAAATAGTAGCTGTAAGGACTATGGAATTTGGTATATTTTGTGAAGTGCCATTGTTGAGGAGAGAAAATGGCAGGCTCAGCTTTATTTAAAGTTATATGTGAGATTCCCAGAGCCCTCACAGGCAACATTAGAGAAACACTCACTTTCTATAGTCAAAGGACTGACAGAGTGAAGAACAGATACAGAATTTAATTATAAAAGTAATGTCATTTCAAAGAGGGCTCATTCAGCCTTGCCAACTCTCCTGTTCCAAAGATAAGGCCCTGATAGCAAATGAGTGGGACCCCTCAGTCTCAGTATGATGATTTTGAGGTAGATAGAGTTGAGATCTTTGAGCACCCAGATTCCTCTGAACTCTCTTGATCTGCAGAAATGATGCACTCCCCTGTTGGAAGATATGTTCCCACCCTTCCTTTAGGATTATAAGAGCTCTGATAAGGCACAGGACTTACAAGACAATGCTATCTTCCTCAGGATCTGTATCCATCGCTTCTACTTCCACCAGATTCATAAATTAGATTTAATCTTCACATAAACTAGGGAAGAGCTTAAACTGCTCACAGAAGAGCAATACACATCAAAGTTTCTGCAAGAACTGACTAACATGCACTAGCAGGCACTAGAAAATCCTGCCCAGGAGTGAGTAGAGAGGGTGGTGGATCAAAGGGGTGATTGGAGCTTAAACCTGTAAAGAGAGAGTTTGTTGATATGGAGCCACTCTTCCATCATACAGGATTAAAACGTTCCCAAGAGTCCTGGGGAAAAATAATATATGCTATTTTCTGACTCATAGAATTTTGAAAAAAAGTGACAACCTTCATTAAATTAAGTAGAAATGCCAAAAATTGACTCCAAAGACTTAGAAGGAAGGGATCAAAATGCTTGGAAAAATAGAAATGTATCATGGGGCTATTATATAAGATTGAGAAACCACCCGTTGGCCATATGGCTTGGGAGGGAGGCTTGGAGAACACTCTACTCAGTATGGTCATAAAACTGTATGGTTAGGGAGGACATCAGTTAAGCCTGTTGTTAGGAGATGCTGTCATAGAACTGGACTTCCTGGTGATAAGGGGATACAGGTAACCAGAATAGGAGAGGATACATGGCAGCACTTAACTGTCTGATGCAGAGTGCACCTACTTCTTGTATTAAGCAGCAAGGTCAAAATGGCAAGCAGGAGAAGTTTGAACTGCATCTTTGGATATGGCAAACAGAACACAGTGTTCATGGGATAAGATACCTGGGCAACCAACGAGAGTCCTGCTTAGTGTACATATCTGAAAGAAATCAAGAATGAAGGTGAAGGCTTAGATCAGCTACTCCAATGGAGTCATGATCCCTTTGCCAGTCTCCGGATTTGAACCAGCTCTCAGCTCCAGTATCATATAAAAGGGTGTGGATAAAAGAACGTGAAACACCAGAGTGTGAAGCACCAGAGGTAGGACCTTACGATACCATAGCAAGTATATTCAGTGTGATTTCCCCAGACTTGCCCCTAAAGCCTGTAACCATTTAGGGTGACCATCCCTAAAGAAAGGGGAATACTCAGATAAGAGCTTTAGGATATGGTATGAATTGAAGCTTAGACTCAGGGATGTAAAGCACCATCCCTTATTAGGGAAACATATGGGAATCAGGTAAGTAATGGAGTTTGGGTCCAAATATCTCCGAGTGGTTTCATCTGTTTTTAACTTTTCTTCCTCATCTGTTTTCTTTTCCATTTTCCCTCTTTCTCTGTTCTCTTTTCCTCTCCTCTTCCACCCTTCCAGTTTCCAAACTCTCTCTGCTCCTCCATCTCTGCTTTTCCCTCCCTCTCTCCCTCTTTCACACACACACAGACACACACACACACACACACACACACACACACACACATTGCAAACGGATTCTCATTCTGCATCAGGTTCTATGCTCGGCTTTGAAGAGTCAGAGCTGAGGTCCAGTCTCTTTCATCACAGAGCTCACAGTGCAAGGAAGAAGGGGTTGAATCAAGCAGGAGCACACTGTACAGGATCCACCCACCCCAGAGTCATGCACAGGGGAGTATGTCAGCATAGAGGGAGAGCCTGCAACCCAACCAGAAGGGTGTAAAATAGAGGAATGATTCCCAGAACCAATCATATTTGATTTCTTGCTTGAAAAGAAAAGTGAGCATTATCAGGCAGAAAATGGGAAATCCCCTTTGTTTTTATAATTGTTTTCAACTGGACCTGACTTCCATCAAGGTTAATCTCTTGGCATGTGTTCCTAGTCATGTTAAATGTTTCAGAGTGGATACTGCTGGTGTTCAATCAGTCATGAGAACATTCAGAGGCCATCTTGTAAGCATACACTTCCCCCTCAGAAGTTTGGATTCTAGAAAATAGCTGGCTTCTGCCAGGTTACATTGTTTCTCTTTCACATATGAGCTAGCTTCCTAGAGCCTCCTGGAACACTCCAAGATGTGAGTAGAAAACTGCTCCAGTGAGGGAAGCTATAAAGGCAGAAGAGAAACTTTCCCAGGACCCCAGATTCTTTTCCTGAATCCTCTGTTGCCTTCGGAAGATGATTAATGGAGAATCATGAAATTTATTACCGGATTTAAGTTCAAGTTTCTGCTTTACCATTTCTCAGTTGTGTGACCCCAGGTCAGATATCCAACCACCCGGAATCTTACAGGATTCACCACTGAGAAAGTTGGAGAAAATTAAAAATATGATATTTAAAGGAACAGGTACATATCAAATCCTCAGTCAATGCCTAAGGTGGAACTGAGATTATCGAGACTTTTCTTTTACATAATAATTGTCCAAATTCACATAGTTCACCCATGTTCATATTAGAAATTAAACTTGGGTCTGCCAGATTATAAGGCAGAAAATGGACTGAGGAGCAAAAGGCACAAGGCAGAGTATATACTGAACAGGAAGGTTCATGGTAACAGACACTGCAAATTGCTTAGGTTGCTTAGAAATCTGTGGAAATCAAGAAATGATTTGGTCAAATCATTTCAAATCATGGTCAAATCCTAGAAAGAATTTTCCAGGGAGGAGAAGTGTAGCTAAAATATGAAAGAAAACAAACAAAGAGAAGACTGTTGGTAGATGAAAGGGTCTGTTGATTGATCTATAGGCAGGACTACAGACTCAGCTTAGGATGAGACTTCTCTCAGGGAGCAGGCCTAACATGATGGGCACAGAATGCTGGGGAGGTTAGGGTCCGCAGTGCAGAGATAACCTCCACCTGACAAGCCTAGTGACGGTTGTTCTGCTCTTTTTAGGTGTATGCAATCTGTTTCTTTATAAGTGGGACACTTGAGGGCCAAGCCACAGTAAGGGAAAAAGGAACCACACCAAAAATGTTGCTGTGGTGACTTGGGGCCTTTTAAGAGAAGAAGGTGGTGTTGAAGAAGTGATGCTTCTAGAATATTGTGTGTGACAGAGGGAGGCAGCATGTAAGCTGTCTGGTAGACCTTGATGAACTACGGGGTGAATTATACAAATTATTTGTATGTTTATACAAATAAACATGTAGAAAGAAGTTGGTGTACCCAGTAAGGTGTTAGAAGTTTAGGGAGATTGAAAAACAAAACAAAACAAAACAAAACAAAAAAGAATTAGGAAAAGGCTGACCACATTTAGTGATATGATAAACTGGCCAATCCCTTACATGGGGTTTATAATCAAGATTCTTTTCCCTTGAGTTAAAATAAAAGTATAATATATTGGTGTAATTTCAAAAAAGAAATTACATGAAGGAGATGGAGTTGGTGGTGATTAGATATCAAGACAACATCATGAAACTTACCGAGGAAAAGAGACAGACAGCAGGGGACTCGACTGGGTTCAAGGAAATGACTCCATATTCAGAAGGATGACTCCATAGAGAAGCAAAGAAAGACCCGTGGAGGCACAGCCTGGACGTGAGGAGCAGAGGCTGGGCTGGTGCATCTGGGGGGAGTAAACGTAAGCAAATTCTGGGACAACTAGCTCAGCTGGCTGACAGCAGGCCAGAAAACATGGGATCCAGTAGGAAAGGATAAAGAATGTCTCTAAATATCACAGACGCAGCAAAACTGTGCAAGAGTGAAACTGACTGTTTAGCAACAAATACCACCATTGCTGAGAACACACCTCCAGGTCTCATGCTGATGACCCTGCATACATTATTTGTAATCCTCACCACAACAGCCTTGCTAAGAAAAGGTTATTTTCTCCACTTAACAGATGAAGAGTAGGAGGCCCACAGAGGTTAAATGGTTTGAAATGGACATAAACTGTATTTGAACTCGGGTCTATTTGGTCCCAAAGCACCACCCGGTGCTCCCTTCCCAAGCAGGGTTCTTGCAAAGCGCTCACAAATACGTGTACACACCAAGCATGGCCAACACACTGCATCCATGACAGGGCTACGTTGAAACGTATGCAGTTGCCGCTGTGATGAATGAAATGCCCACCCATTGAGAAACAGTGCTGATTTTGCAGTTTCGTATGAATTTTCTTACTAAGGACTATTAAAACAACCTATTTTATGCTTTCTAGTGTCAAGTAGAGGGTTTTCATAATCTGTTACCGTTTAAGAGAGTCCTGCAATTGAGGTCCTGCGTGCTGGCTCTCCTGAGCAGCTCACCTCCTGCGTCACATTGGCTCAGGTCACAAGGAACACACAGCCCAATAACACACCCAAAGTGTGCACCCTGAAGTCCTTCACAGTGTGCAAAAAGGCACTGTGTACTTTATACAGGTGTATGAGTATGGGGGTGTCCAGGGGAGCACGTTAGGGCATGAATGAAAAGGAAAGGCAAATGTGCTAAGACTCAGATGCTTAACTAAAATCTGAACGTTGTTGAGAGAAACTAGAGGTGATATAAGAAGCCTTTTATTTTTAAAGATTTTTTTTTTTAAATTTATTTGACATAGAGATCACAAGTAGGCAGAGAGGCAGGCAGAGGAGGAAGCAGGCTCCCCGCTGAGCAGAGAGCCCAATGTGGGGCTTGATCCCAGGACACTGGGATCATGACCTGAGCGGAAGGCAGAGGCTTTAACCCACAGAGCCACCCAGGCGCCCCTATAAGAAGCTTTTTGGTTGAGATAGTTTCTGCTTGATTATAGGTATCTTCACTATATCTATCTCATGTTTTCAAGTAAATTGATGTTAATCAACAACTACTGTTACCACCCACCCTTTTCAAATTCCAGAACCAGAACCCTCAGTCTTACGGTGTGCCCCTTCTCAGAAACGTGTCTACACCTCCACCTAGCGGTGGCTCTGAATAATTCAGCGGTGATACCTGGGAGCGGTCTTGCAATAAACTGTATTCCAGGGATGATGTCCTAAGAAAAAGTGAGAACCAGAGCATATGCTCATTTTCCGGAGTAGGGAAGGAAGAAAGAGTGAAAGAAAGAAGGGAGGACTGGAGAAGAGATAGAAAGAAAAAAGAAAAGAAAAGGAAAAAATAAAAAAGGGGGGCTTTTTTAAAAACTTAAAAATAGTAGACGTTTCTGAAGCACATTAGATTTTCAAAAACTGAGGAAGATCCACAAACAGAGAGACTCACTACCTGAGAATGATCACAGAGTTTATTTCTGTGAATAGGAAAACAGAACTGAACTAATTGTTAAAAGCTGAACTGAATGATAGCCTGAGGAAATTAGAATAAGTGAAGGGGGTTCAGTATTTTTTTTTAAAGATTTTATTTATTTATTGGACAGAGAGAGAGGTCACAAGTAGGCAGAGAGGCAGGCAGAGAGAGAGGAAGGGAAGCAGGCTCCCTGCCGAGCAGAGAGCCTGATGTGGGGCTCGATCACAGGACCCTGAGCTCATGACCTGAGCCGAAGGCAGAGGCTTAACCCTCTGAGCCACCCAGGCACCCTGGGGGTTCAATATTATATTGATTCCTTCCAGAAGACCCGAGGACCTGGGGACAAATACCGGGGCCATAGTTAAAACTACGAAACCCAGATTGTTTTGTCTAAGAAAACCAAGTTCTCAGATACATGTTTCACTGGGTTTATTGTCTCTGTGGGGATTATGGGTGGTATACATTAAATTTTTTTTATCAATATATTGTATGCTATTAATAATGTAACAGCAGTCTGTGAAGTCCACGGCAGGGAGCAGATCTGCCATGGGGACTTCGCTGCCTCATCTTCACCGCCACCATGTAAATGAAGTTCTCTGCCCCAGGTTAAGGCTAAGGAAAAAGGAGAGGCAGAGATGCTGAATAACTTGCCCCTGCTGTCCGAAGTACCCAAAGGCCAAGATGGAATTCAAATTTAGGACTATAATCCCAGATCCTGTTCTTCCCACTACATCATATTGTTTTTCTTTGAACTACATGCATTTGAAACTTAATTTTAATGTTTATTTTAAACTGTATTTCATTGCAGAATGATTAATAAATCCATATGGTATAAAGAATTGCAAGAGCAAGTAAAAATCAAATGTAAACAAAAAGCAAGTGACAAGCAGTCTCTCTCCCTCCCCAGCCATCCACTTCTCCCTCCTTACGGCGTGTCTCTTTTGCCAGCATCTTCTGTATCTTTCCAGAGTATATTACCCATGTGCATGATGACCAAATGTTAACATCAATTTATCAAGCCTCCAACATTATAGGAAGTTTTATTTGTATGGCTAATGCAGAGTCGTAAGAGGTTAATTAATTTAAACATCATAATCAAAACTACCTTGCTTCCTCCAATAGAATTTACAATTCAGTCAAAAGTTAAGTATAGAGGATTTTCAAAATAAAATATGTGTTAATTCACTATTCAGCCATTTGAATAGTTTTGAGTGGCTACTAATGTAAGCTTTAAAATGGTTGCTTCAATTTTCTCCAGAGCTTGTATAGATCCCCAAAACCCTCTTGAAAAGCTTCCAAATTATCCAGACTCTGTTTCCCATTTCTTTCTTTTATTAAAAAACGTTGTTCTTATTCCCAGATCCTTTTCTTGGTTATGAGATCAACCCTTAGCCAAGCAAGTTAATGTTATCTGGAGACACCCTCATCAAGAGTCTCGGCCAAAAATTCTAGTTTGGATTTTATTTCGGGATATATTATGGGCAAGCTAGCTGGTCATTTCTCCAACCAAATGACTTAAAGTTTTGAAAATGATCTAAAACTCTTTTCCCACATGTTGTTTTGTCAGTGTGAGTCCAGTTTTCACATGCAAAGTGAATCAGATTCACTGCACTCAGTTTTACAGTACATTTTTGCAAGAGATCCCATTTTTAGCCAAGTCACAGCTGAGCTTTACTTTCAGCTAATTAGTACTTGTTCTCAAATTGGGCAGTTCTACCCCAAGCTAAGAGATGAGATGCAATTTACTTCCTCTCTACTCTCCTAAAATTAACTAAGCTATAAAATGTGAGTGTTCCCTTGTCTTCCCCTTTGTCTGTCCCAGGTTTTGGCTCCGTCATAAAGAACTCAACAGAACTCAGGATGTTTCCACAAATCTTGCTGTTCTTATTTGAACAGTAATAGAGTACTTCCTTTCAAAATCTCAGCTCTTTGGTTGCCAAGCAACCATTAATTTATTGTAACTAGTTAATATTTAAAATTATACGTGATAATTAAAAAGAAGAGTATGCTTTTCGTATTCCTGAATATACACAGCTTTGGCCAGATCAGAATGAATATGATTGGTTTTGCAGTATCAAAAACAAGTCACAAAGAATGCTTCTTGAGATTAAAAGAAGAGGGAGGGGCACCCGGGTGGCTAAGTGGGTTAAGCATCTGCCTTCAGCTCAGGTCATGATCTCAGGGTCCTGGGATCGAGTCCCGCATCGGGCTCTCTGCTCAGCGGGGAGCCTGCTTCCTCTCTCTCTGCCTGCCTCTCTGCCTATTTGTGATCTCTGTCTGTCAAATAAATAAATAAAAATCTTTATAAAAAAAAAAAAAGAAGAGGGAATCTGCCTTTTCCCCTCTCTGAGCCCCATGATCTTCGAGGTTACAGTGATCTATGAGGGTCACACAGCTAGACTGTCCACAAAATAGGAGGAAGCCCCAGTACTAGAAGATCTTTTTCTCTAAAGAATGACATGATTTAGGAATAAGACATAGGGCTCCGTCAAAAGGGTCCAACTACAATGAACTTGGTTAAGGTGGTCCTTTTAATTGTTTTTTTTTTTTTTAATATATAAAGACATCTCAAAATGTATGTAGCTAACTTATTAAATAGGCTAAATTTAATGAGATAGAAATAAGAAATGGCTTTATTTCTCTTTCAACCTTTGCCTCCAGAACACTCTATAAGATCTCCCTTCCCTTCTTCTTTGTGACATTTAGGGCAGATCCTACAATTTTCCCGTCACTTTTCTTACAAAAACAGCTTCATATTGTTCATGAAGACCCATTATTAGGTGGTAAGCCATGCATCCTAGTCTATGTTAGAACTTCAATGTTTCATCTCATTTAAAGGTTTTCTTCTCCCCTGGACATGTCTGACCGGTGGAGAGCAGGAATGTTTTGCTCTCCCACTCCTCCTTGCTGGTCTATTCCAATTCTCCATCCCTGCTCTGAGTCTTTTGGTGTCAGGACAGGGAAGAGGAGGTTAGGGGAAAGGGACTGCAATCCTTCTACTTGCCTGGAGCTATTCATCCTTTTCCTTACCTGCCTATGCCCTTTGTGGGGCAGGGGTTCTCATCGGGTACATTTGTGGACTCCTTAGAGATCCTGAAAGAACATGTGCATTACATGTCATTTAATGACTCCCCCTCCAATTCCTGCTCTGCTTGTTCAGCTTAGAGCCTCTCAGTGTCAGGGTCCTCTTTCAAGGAAGTAGCCCTCTTGGACCAGGAAACTTCAAGATGGTCCATATCTTCTGTGGTATCTACTTGCCCCTTTTGCTGTATCTGTGATGGGAGTACAGGCTTGTTATCATCTTCATCATGGATGAGGTTGTTATCATGCTTCATCATTGATGAGGCAAAGCTCTCTCAAACTCTCAAACTCTGAGGATAGGTATCCTTTTCTTCCTGGACTTTGTCACCATCTGCTCCTCTAGTGGCACCAGGATGGGTCTGTGGGGTTTTGCATCCAACCAAGGAGTGGGATAAGTAACACACCACTCCTGCATTTCTAATCTATATGGCAGTTTTATCTCAGAGAATGCCTTTATCTGCCTAAGATGTGTAGGGGTGGGCAGAGCAGGGACTTCAGAACTCTACCCTTTTGAGTTTCTTCCCACTAGTAACTGTTGTCTTTTGTTTTTATAGCCTGGCTTGGTGGTGAAATGAAGGTCATTTCATTTTTTAATAAAAGATTACTTATTTATTTGTTTATTTATTTTAGAGAAGGGTTTAGGGGCATAGGGAGAGAGAGGGAGAGAAGCAGACTCCCCACTGAGCAAGGAGCCCAACACAGAGCTCAATCCCACGATACTGAGACCATGATACTGAGATCACACCCTGAGCTGAAACCAAGAGTCAGACTGAGCCACCCTGGCACCCTAGAAAGTCATTCCATTTCTAGTAAGTCTTGCAGAGCTGTGTCTGGTACATCTCCTTTAGAATTTGTGGGACCCTAACACCTATTTCCTGAGCTTTGCCCTTTAAAATTCTATGGCAATAAAAAGGACCCTTCCAATATAAAGGCCCTCAGAAAATGAGCGACATTTCCCCAATAGAAGCAAAACCATGGCAGGGATGATGCTGCTTACCTTGGAGACCAGCAATGAGATGACTTTGGTTTTCTTAGGTTGAAAGCTAGATGGAAAGTTCAGAGTTGGGACAAGGTCAGGGACCCCATAGAGAGAATGGAGATATTGAGAGTAAAGTTGTGATGAAGTATCAAGAATTGTGGCTGGCATAGAGACAAAAACTAGAAAGTCTGGAAAGGAATCTATAGGAAACACAATGAGGAATCAAATATTTTTCTTCCCCCTCTGCTCATACCCTTCAAAACTGCTCAAGTCTATTCCACTCTATGTTAGACTGGGTCCTCCAAGAAGTAGACACCAAGCAGAATTAGAAGTGTGAGAGATTTCTTAGGGAAAATGCCAATAAGGAAGAAAGGGGAGTCAGGGAGAGCCATCAGATTGTCATGCAGGTCTGACCATTGTGAAGGAGAGGGGGCAGGTGATAATGTTCGGTGACAGAGCCTGACACTGTAGCACCGCCCTCACGAAGTTCAGCAAGGCCATTGAATTGTTCTTGATCCTAAACCACCCATCTGAGCTGTCCTAAATGTTCCAGGAACAGACCTGCTTTAGTGCCCCTGCCATCCACAATCATCATCAGGGAATAGCCATGAGAGTCACGGTCGCAATGTAGACAGGGAAGCATTTCAGAGACAGCAGCTGCAGCTGCCCACCATGTACAATCCCCACCATTAGAGATGCTAGAGGTGCATTTGCATGGCCACCTCATACCCTAGAAAATGAATGAGTGAATAAATGAATGAATATACTTCTGATTCTTTCTTAATCATTAAGTTACCATTCAATCTTTTTAAAAAAGATTTTATTTATTTATTTGACAGAAAGAGACACAGCAAGAGAGGGAACACAAGCAGGAGGAGTGGGAGAGGGGAGAAACAGGCTCCCCCCTGAGCAGGGAGTCTGATGTGGGGCTCGATCTCAGGACCTGATGCTTAATGACTGAGACACCCAGGTGCCCCAGTTACCATTCAATCTTATCTTTCTTTTATTGCCAAGTTTCCTGAAATAGAACTATATGAGCACTGTTGTTTCTTCCATACTTTCCATTCATTTCTTTACCCACAGCAAGATGGATTCTCCTCCCGCATTGTCCAGAGAAACTGCTCCAACCAAGGTGACCATGGACTTCCCAATTGCCCTAATCCAAGAATTGCATGAGTTTGGAGTTCAGAAATAGCTACAGACAATACTTGTGGATACAGGGGTGTGGAAGAGCCAAAAATCGGAGGGAGGAAAAGGGGACTCAGGATTTGGAAGTTCTATAATAGAGAGGGAGGAAAAGAAAGAGGCAGGGTGATTAAAGAAAAGTATGAAATTTACTTTCAGGATCCGGATAAATATTTTCAGGCAGACAGTCCAGGAAAACCCTTAGGAAAAACAATCAAATCTGCCATCTTCCGACTGATTTCACATTAACCAGAAGAGGTCAGCAAAGACATCAGTCTGTCTTTGGCCTCCCTAAAGGCAAAGTGGTTGGTTCCGAGGGATTCTTGCTTATTGGCTCAGAGTTTATGCAGGGCTTCCTTTGACCAGATTTTCCTTTTGCTCAGACCCTCTTCCTAGAGTTCAGCCTGCTCTGTAGTTCTGGTGAAGGAATGGATTGCAGGTTAAGTATTTCATGAAATGACAGATCTTCAGTTTAAATGCATATACTTCTCTAAGACTGAGTAAATGAATTAAAACTTCTGGTATGTTAGCCAATGCACTTTGATAGGAGAAAAAATGCAGGTGTAAAATATTAGAAAGGAGGAGAAGACAAAAATTAACTTTAATTTCAAATAATTTGATTGTATATCTGGAAAACTCAAGAAAATAAACTAAAAAGAAGTAAGATAACTCAATAATGTGGCTGGGTAATGAAACATACTCAGAAATTAAAATCTTCACACATTAAAAAAAAAGATTCAATTAAAAGAAGTAATGGAGTAAAAGGACCCCATTTGCAAACGCTACAACAACAAAGAAATATGACACATTACTAAGAATAAAACTAAGAAGTTCAAGATCTACATGAAGAAAACTTCAAAATGCTTTTGAGAAACACAAAAGAAATGTGAACACATAGAAAGGTGGAATCAGCAATATAAGGATATCAATTCTCCCCTAAGTTTATCCATAAAAATGATACAATTTCAATTAAAAAAATCAATCATTTTTAAGCTAGACAAGCTGATTAAATTTTGTTTATGGAAAATAAGCAAGAAAATATAGCCAAAAACATTCTGAGGGAGAAAAGTAAGGAGGAACTAACTCTGTAAAACAGATTATAATTAAAATAATCAAGTATTGTCTTTGGGAAAAATTGATTATTCAACATGTGGGGAGACAACTCAGTGACCAACTAGGGAAAAAATTAAGTTGAATCCAATCCTGTCTGTATCACACCAGGATAAATTTTAAGTGGGTCAAAGGTTTAATTTAAACCATAAACTTAAGAGGCGCATGAGTGATTCAGTGGGTTAAAGCCTCTGCCTTCGGCTCAGGTCATGATCCCAGGGTCCTCAGATCGAGCCCCGCATCGGGCTCCCTGCTCAGCGGGGAGCCTGCTTCCTCCTCTCTGCCTGCCTCTCTGCCTCTCTGCCTACTTGTGATCTCTGTCTGTCAAATAAATAAATAAAATCTTAAAAAAAACCCACAAACTTAAATAGGAAACAAAAGAATGTATATAGGGATGAATAAGACCTTCCTAAGTATGACAGAAGCATAGAAGTCAAAAAAGAAAAGACTGACAAGTCTGACTTTATGAAGAACTTTTTATTTTTTTTTTAATTTTTTAAAAAAGATTTTATTTATTTATTTGACAGAGAGAGATTACAAGTAGGCAGAGAGGCAGGCAGAGAGAGAGAAGGAAGCAGGTTCCCTGCTGAGCAGAGAGCCTGATGCGGTACTTGATCCCAGGACCCTGAGATCATGACCTGAGCCGAAGGCAGCTGCTTAACCCACTGAGCCACCCAGGCGCCCTATGAAGAACTTTTTAAAAAACAGTGTGGTTAATACCACCCAAAACAAAGTAAATACACAGATGACAAACTGAGAAATATATCTGGGATGAAAGATGGATTTGCCTAGTGTATACAGAGCTCCTACAAATCAATAAAAAAGAGAAGATGGGCAAAAGATAAGAACATATGTGAATATCCTCATCTTCGCTCGTGAGATCAATGTGATTTAAAATGACATTAAAATGCCATTCCCACTTATTAAATTGACAAATAGCAAAACGTTTTATAACACACCAGGGGAAAACAGGTAGTATAAAATCAAATAGCCTGCATAAAGGACAGTTTCATAATATCTATCAAAGTTACAAGTGCTTTTATACCCTTTGTTTTAGTGATTCCTCCTCTAGGAGCTGTCATTCACATATTCTGGCACAGAGATATGATGTATGTATTTGGTTATTAAAGTGCGTCATTGGTTGTAAAAACAACAGATTGAAAACAACTTAAATATTGATCAGTGGGGAAACAGAAAAATAAACAATGGCACATCCATATGGTAGAATAATCTGGAGCCACTGAAAAAGGAAAAGCAAAAAGAGTGATCCCTTATGTATGGATATATAATGATGGGCAAGACATTTTGTCAGGTGTAGGACATGTGTTTAATACACTGCTGTTTGTACAAAAAAGAAAAATGAGTTTGTGAGAATTTGCATATATATGCTTAAAATACTTCTATAAACTATAATAGAACATTGATAACATGGGTTGCCTGTTGGGGAGTGGGGACTCAGGTGGCTGGGAACAGATGGGGAGAAAAAAGTTTTAAAATATTTTTAAAATTTTAAGCCATGTGAGTGTATTATATTTTCATGCTTTAATATTCGAGTAGGGTTTTATTCTTCTTTAATATTCTGGCACTTTAAAAAAATTCTGTGTTTAGGATACTCTATAATCTTAAATCTCTATGTGTGCCATAAGGTCTTGTTCATCCAAAATTCAACTATAGAATCACTTCACCTTTCCAGAATCTGGCTAGGGTCAGGAAATAGCAAAATAAGCCATCAAGCAGGCAAAATAGATGTCCCAAAGTCCATGTAAAAAATAAAGCCTAGGCATTTTACTCAGCGGAAGCTCATCAGACTTCCTTTAATCTTTTTGTTTATTGAAGGCAATTATATTAAGCTTAATAAAGTGGTTAACTCACAGAAAGTAGATATGGAGGCCACTGAAAGCACTGAGCAGAGCTAGTTCACATTGGAGAAGCATGTTGGGGAGAAGCAGCACATGGAGCCAATCCAAGGACAGAAGACAGCAAGATACCGGTTCATTCACGAGGGACAAACCTTCTCAGAAATTATATCCTGATGACCACGAGGTCCCAACAGTGGTCTCCAGGAACCAGAATCACATTCAGGTGTGCTCAGTAGGATCCGTTGAGACTTGTTTTTATCCCTAATGTTTAAATGAAATGGAAAAGCTTTTGATGATAAAGAATTTAAAACTTCGGCTCCCTGGAAAATACAATGATATATTTCAGATAGGTGGTGTTTTGGAATACATTTTTACAAATGCTTAATTGGAGACATCATTAAAAATGGCAGACTAACTGGTCACAGATTCCTTTATCTAACACAGGAAAATTCCGGCACAAAACTTCAATGAATAAAGCATCAATATCTAAAACTAATAGTAGATATGAAAAAGTGGGGGCAAGAAAAATATTCTAGCACAATAAAATAATTTCATAAGAGCCCAGAAAAAAATTCTAATTTCTCTGTAATGGAATAACTTCAAAAATCATGATCAGAACGTAAAGAGTGGAAAAGATCTATTGCCAAAGAAATGATAGGAGTCGTAGCAGTTGTTAATCTAGGACAGGTTAGAATGAAAGAGACAGTAACTTAATGATTAACTATAATGGAGTCATTAAGAATATTGTTGGCGTACTCTTTGACCCAGCTATCCATTTCTAGGAATCGTTTTTCTGGTTATACTATACACAAGGGTACAGTGATATATACACAAGAATATGTATACTCCAGCAGGAAACGTACATATCCTTTGCTTTGAAATAACAAAGCTAGAAGAAACTTTGATGCCCACTAAAAAGGGATTGATTAAACAAATTATGTATATCCACACAATGGAGTATTATGTTGTTATTAAATAGGAGGGGATGTTATATATAGTGATGTATAAAATTGAGCACTTTATTTTTTTAAAGGTTTTATTTATTTATGTGACAGAGAGATCACAAGTAGGAGGAGAGGCAGGCAGAGAGAGAGGGGGAAGCGGGCTCCCTGCTGAGCAGACAGCCTGATGTGGGGCTTGATCCCAGGACCCTGGGATCATGACCTGAGCAAAAGGCAGAGGCTTTAACTCACTGAGCCACCCAGGCACCCCTAAAATTGAGTACTTTAAAATAAAATAGGTTAAGCCTCTGCCTTCGGCTCAGGTCATGATCCCAGGGGCCTGGGATCGAGTCCCGCATTGGGCTCTCTGCTCAGCAGGGAGCCTGCTTCTCCTCATCTCTCTCTCTGTCTGTCTCTCTGCCTATTTGTGATCTCTCTCTGTCAAATAAATAAATAAAATCTTTTAAAAAAATAAATTTATAAAGCAAATTGCAAAACATCATTATATATTTTTCTTAAAAGAATTGCTGTGTGTTGATGGGGGGTTCATGCACTTGTGTGTGTTAGGATATGACCATGGATTTGGGGGAGTGGGCAAAGTCCAGAAAATCACATTTTACTTTACATTAGCTATCCTATTTGTTGTTTTGAGAATTATTTTTTAATATTTAAAAGAAAAACATTGTTAATCCTGAAAATCTCAGTTAATGGGATAGACTATGAAATGAAACCTGTTGTAGTTAAATTCTAATTGCCCAAAAATGAAGTAATAAAAGTGGCTGAACTTGAGAATGGCGTATAATAATCTGCCTTGGGTTTCAAGAGAATTCTTGAATAGGTGGTTTCAAATCAGCAAAAGTTATTGTAATGAATAGGGATTGTTCTCTTTGCCTGAAACTCCTCCCTCCCTTCACTGGGGCAGCAACCCCCTCTCTTGGGAAATGTTCTTTCCCTTTTGCAAACATTTGACTTAAAGGATATGCAGTTTTCTTTTCGACTCTATGCTCCTGACCACAAATGATGGTCCTAAAGTTAAGCACCTACCCCAAATAGAACCAATCACTTAAAGACCACCAACTCACCCCAGTTGTAACGGATGATATAAGTATATCCCTGACCCAGGCAAGACCAATCACAGCCCTTTCTTGGCATTTTTCAACTGGACATGAGGAGAAAGAGAATCATTCCTTCTTCAGTGGTGGGAATTAAAGAACATGGATCCCTGGAGTTGTCACCACCGATGTGGAAGAGGACTGTTGGCATATTATCATGAGGCTAATGTTAGAAAGAAGCTGTGATGAAAGGTGGAGAGAAAATGATCACTGTTATACTCCTGGCCTGCTTCCTTTCTTACAGTTACATGGAGAAGTAAGTCTCCTTTTCTGACCAAGTTAGTTCAGGTTGGGTTTCTATCCTTCACAACAAAAAACATAGGGGCTAATAACAGAAAAAAAAAGGATGGATGATTTATTTGCTTCCACCTTTCATTTCAATGGCAGTGAAATGATAATACGTGAATCTAAAGAAGAATTGATAATATTCTAAAGATTACAGAGTAGGATGGCTACAACATTTAGAACCTAAATCAAGATCCTGAATAAGAAAGTATTTGTAAGTTCTTAAAGAATATCTATTCCCCCAAAGACCTTTTTCCCCCCACCTGGTTGAGTGATCAATCATTTGAGGAAAAAAGGCAGAATGCTATTTTATAGGTTCAAAGGCCAGAGAGAGATTTTTTGACCACATATCTCATCTCTAAGTTAATCATTTAAGTTATTTTTAATAGCTTACTGTATGGGAAAATCATGCTGAAAAGATTTAACTGAAAACTCTAACAACTATGAGGTAGATGTCATGAGTAATATAATGCTGGACTCAAATCCATATATGAAATCAAGGAAGAGAATAAACAAAACACACATTCAGGCATGAACAATTAGTGTGAAACTTTGTGTCAGAGAAAGGAGTCCAAAGTTTCTATTTTGGATGTTTAATATAAATACAGATAAAAACACTAATTAACCTTGTAGAGTTGAGTTAAATTAAGCTATCTAACCCATTTCAGAAGAATTTTACTTGTAAATTCAGTCTACATATAAAAAGGCATAATTGTTAAAGCAAAACAGAAGAACAAGTATAGGAGGGAGAAAATTCAGAAGAGTGCATTTCAGACATTCTTAGAAAGATAAAATTCACCTCTCAACAAAAAGGTCTCTTTCTATATTTGAAAGCAAAACCAACTTATAGTTTAAAAATAAAAGAGCTAAGATACTACTAAATTATAGGGGAAGTATAAATGATATTCAATATACTAGAAGACAATGCATAAGTTATTAATCATAATAGTCACTACATTAAGATAATGAAAAGATACAGTGAAAAAGAACACCTTAACAATTTTCCATTCAATCAAACAATGTAGTACTAAAACATATTAATGAAAACTTTGTAATGAAGGAGAGTATGGCAGTCAGCAGAACTCTTCCGGCATGGGCGCCTGGGTGGCTCAGTGGGTTAAGCCTCTGCCTTCGGCTCAGGTCATGATCCCAGGGTCCTGGATTCGAGCCCTGCATCGAGCTCTCTGCTCTCTCTCGGCCTGCGTCTCTGCCTACCTGGCATTTTTCAACTGGACATGAGGAGAAAGAGAATCATTCCTTCTTCAGTGGTGGGAATTAAAGAACATGGATCCCTGGAGTTGTCACCACCGATGTGGAAGAGGACTGTTGGCATATTATCATGAGGCTAATGTTAGAAAGATAGAGAAAGATCTCTCTCTCTCTCTGTGTCAAATAAATACATAAATAAAAATCTTTAAAAAAAACAAAAAAAGAAGAACTCTCCTGGCAGCCCTTCCAGTACAGTGAGGAGAGCTCCAGCTGCTGGGCTGTGGAATCTATCCCTGTGGGAAGCTCTTGCACCTACCGGCCATTTTTGGGGACAAGGGATTCCTGCTTGGAGACTCCTCAATGATTTTCCAAGCATCCTTAGACTCTGTGACAGCCTAAAATGCTCCCCACCCACCTTTTCTCCCTCATTCCTCCACTCCAGGTCAGACTTGCATTGACCTGGAGGCTGACTGTCCCAGGCTTCTCTGGTTCCCTCCCCGCATTGTCTCCCTAGCATTTCTTTAAGAAACCTTTGCATAGTTGATCTGGTCTTGGCATCTGCTTCTCCGATAACCCAGATCACCTGGAGAAGGTGACAAAATACTGCATTTGTGGTAAGAGAGGCACATTATCAGAACATGAGGTACCTGAGCCAGTTCAGGTAGCAGGCATGCTAGGACTTTAACATTGGAGAGGTGGCAGAAGGAAGTTAGAATTAGACTTAATAATATTGTGACTTCCCAAGGTGGGTAGATCCCAGGAAAAAAATGTGGATTTCATTTTGGCAGAATTCAGTACTTTGAGAAGATTCCGGATAGGGCCTCAAACGCAGGACACATTAGCACCAGAGAGTAACCTGGGTGCATAATTGTGGCTGACTCATCTTTCATCCAGTGCTGAGAAGTCTGGGAGCAGGATCAAGCTTCCCAGTCAACAGTGACGGTCAGGTGGAGTTGAGATGCGGTGCCGATGGGGATCGAGACCGGAAATGGACAAAGCAGTTCTATGGCATCAGTCAGTGTAGATGTCATGGTAGGAAAACAATGGCCTAAGAGCCCCCTGCCCTCTTCCTACCAGCACAAATAATCCGATGCGGGCAACAGCACTCATCACAGACTCCTCATACTTGTAGTACTAAGACCCTTAATGTAATTCTGCTTGGTCAAGATTACCTCAAGCATAGTGGTGACTCTTAGTGGGGGAAAGGAAGGGACCGACAACATCACCACGATAAAATGAATTAATGACAATAATCCAACTATTCAGGCCATTTAAAAATTTTTAATTGCAGCATAGTTAACAGAGAGTGTTAAATTAGTTTCAGGTGTACAACACAGTGATTCAACATCTCTATACATGACTCAGTGCGCATCAAGATAAGCACACAGTTAACCCCTTCACCTCTTCACTCATCCCTTCTGATAACCACCAGTTTGTGCTCTGTAGTTAAGAGTCTGGTTTTTGGTTGATCTCCTCTTTTTGGGTTGCTTCTTTTACATATTGAGTGAAATCACACATGGTATGTGTCTTTCTCTGACTGGCTTATTTTGCTTAACATTATATTTTCTAGATCTATCCATGTTGTTGCAAAAGGCAAGATTTCATTCTTTTATAGTGGCTAAATAATATTCCATTGTGTATATTTGCCACATCTTTTTTTTTTTTTTTGCCACATCTTTTTTTAATCCAGTCATCTATGGATGGACACTTGGGTTGCTACCATAGTTTTGTTATGGTAAATAATGCTGCAATTATCATGGGGATACCTTATATCCTTTTGAATTAGTGTTTTCATATTCTTTGGGTAAATGTCCAGTAGTGCAATTATTGAATCATATGGTGGTTTTATTTTTAATTTTTGAGGAACCTCCATAGTGTTTTTCAGATGGGCTGCACTAGTTTGCATGCCCACCAACAGTTTCAGAAGGTTCCTTTTTCTTCTCACCAACACTTGTTGTTCCTTGTGTTTTTGATCATAGCCATTCTGACAGGTGCGAGATGGTATCTTATTGTGGTTTTGATTTACATTTTCCTGATGATGAGTGATGTGATGTCCATGTGTCCCTTGGCCATCGCCATCTGTATGTCTTCTTTGGGAAAATATCTCTTCATATATTTTGCCCATTTTTAATTGGATTACTTTTTTTTTTGGTGTTGGGTTATAAAAATTCTTTGTTGTAAAAATGTTGTTATGGCTCTTGTTAGAAAAATGACTGCCTGTTCTTCTAGGATTATTATGGTTTCAGGTATCACGTTTAGGTATTACTCCATTTTGAGTTCATTTTTGTGGATCGTATAAGAAATGTTTTTTTTTCCTAAAGATTTTTTATTATTTATTTGTTTAACAGAGAGATCACAAGTAGGCAGAGAGGCAGGCAGAGAGAGAGAGAGGGGGAAGCAGGCTCCCCGCTGAGCAGAGAGCCCAATGTGGGGCTCGATCCCAGGATACTGGGATCATGACCTGAGCGGAAGGCAGAGGCTTTAACCTACTGAGCCACCCAGGCACTCCAAGAAAGGGGTCTAATGTCATTGTTTTGCACGTAGCTCTCCAGTTTTCCAACAACATTTGTTGAAGAGACTCTTTTCCTCATTGCATATTCTTGCTTCCTTTATTGAAGATTAATTGGCTATAAAATCATGGGTTTATTTCTATGCTTTTTATTCTGTTTCCTTGATCTGTGTGTCTATTTTTGATTACTGTTTTGGTTACTACAGATTTGTAGTATAATTTGAAATCTGTAATTGTGATATTTCTAACTTTATTTTTCTTTTTCAAGATTCCTTTGGGTCTTTTGTGGTTCCATACAAATTTTAGAATTATTTGGTTTAGTTCTGTGAAAATGCTGTTGTTATTATCGCCCTCGGCGCACAAGGACGACAAGACGCCCCAGTTCAGATGCATCTTCTTTCTTTTTATTTCCACAAGTCTACACACTTATATACGTTTACATGACCAATCAGCAAGCAGGGTACAGCAGGGAGCGAATCAGGCTGTGCACCTAAACGAACAACTTCGCTAGCAACCAATGCTGTTTACTTCCTCTTTGGGCGTTCCGCTTAGTCTCACGAGGCAATCCTAACCTGGAAACTAGCCAGGCGCCATCTTTTCATGGCGGAGGCCGCCCTGGCCAGGGGCCTGTCTCCGACATATCCCCCTTTTTTCTTTTATGGCAGGGATCGTGCCTGTCTTAGGTTGTCAGTGGTGGGGAATATTCTTACCCGTCATCAGACGGCAGATATCAATGATCTGCGTCCTGTCTTAGGTTGGTATATTTCCCCCACCAATCTTACCCGTCGTTGACTACCGATCCAGCATACTTAGCCACACTTGGTGGGATGTTCCAGCCTCGATGGCTAACAAGGCCTGCACCATGGCTTGCTGTTGCCTAGGTTGCTGTTGCCTCCAAATTTGCAGTTTCCTTACTAGCAGAATCAAGCCCACTACAAGGATTATCATCAGACCAATTACGCTAGCCCATTGTTTCGTAAAGGTTAACACATCTTGCAATGTTTTGATTGTCTCTGGGAGGGTTGCAAGCTCAACTCTGGTGTTATTTATCCTTGTTATGCCTCGTAGCAGGTGCTGAGTATAGTTTTGGAATTCTGCAGACTAATTCCCCCGCAAGTATTGGGAGAGCTGTCGGGAGACATTCTGTAAGTCACTCATATTAGTATAGGCTATGGGAGTTACACAAATCGCCGGGAAGGGTACTATACATCCCAGTCCCAATAGGGCCCCCCATATGTCCACTTGTTCTTGAACCAAATCTACTCTCTGGTTGACTATCAGGATTCCTGCTTGCAGATGTGCATTGATCTGAGTCTATGTTTGAAGGGCAGCTGCCGTTCCTTCTGCAAGGGTGTTCACAGCTTCCGCAGTGGGTATAGTTGCAGCAAGCGAGACTGCTGCTGCCGTGGCAGCTGCTGTAGATATAGCCAATGCTGTCACAATGGCGGCTGTGATACCAAAATCTCTCTTCTTTCTGGATAGCACCACCGGTAACTTGTCCTCTGGAATGGAAACTGGGATAGGAACATGGGTAGGGATACGCATAATCACAGCCAGCTTGAAGGCAGTGACATTCAAGATAGCAAATTCTTAGTGCAATTCAACGTATCATTCAGCTCGCTAGCATTTGTTACGAGGAAAAGGAATGGTGGCCAGACCCATATGGGAGTGGGCTGATAAGTAATATTATTGGGTCAAGACACATTAACTGTTGTCTCAAAGGTACTAGAGTCATTTTGTTTATAAGAACAGTTGAGGAATTTGCCACCATTTAACATGGACACTGCTGAGATATCAGTACATGCTCCTAGCAAGTTACAGACCTACCATGCATCAAAGGGAGAGGAGGGAATATGAGAGAAGAGTTAGTCACTGGTAAAGGATATAGCCATGCTTTAACCACTGCTCATAGCTGTCTGGCTTGAGTCTGCCAGGGAGGTGTAGCATCCCCAGAGTTATCATCAGCATCTTCAGCATCATGACTGGTGTTCGGAGGCAAGGCTGCACGCACCAGCCACTCTGGGATCCAAATTGGAGCCTCCTTTTCCTGTGGAAAAACACATACAGACCCCCTACTCCATACTAACACTGGATCTGGTCCATTCCACTTTCCTGTGAGGATGTCCTTCCGAAGTACTAAAGGCTTAGGGGGAGCAGCAGCATCACTTGCCTGTCTGTCTGCAGCTGATTTACCCATTTTGTCCAACGTTAAAAAATTCAAAATGAAGAGAATGGTGTTGAGCTTATCTTTAGGGGACCTGAAGGTGTCCCCTATCCCTCCTTTTTGTTTATAAAGCGCATTTTTTATTGTAAGATGCGCGCACTCCACAACACCCTGTCCTTGTGGGTTATAGGGTATTCTATGTATCAAGTGAATGTCAAGTTGTTGTAGGAAGGCTTTAAAGCGTTGTGAGGTGTAGGCTGGACCATTATCTGTCTTTAATTGGTGTGGCTTTCCCCATGCCCCAAAAGCCTGTAGGCAATGGGCGATAACATCTCTGGATTTTTCCCCCGTATGCACTGAGGCGAAAATTATTCCGGAGTAGGTATCTACAGAGACATGAACATATCTTTTTTTTTTTTTTTTTGATTCATTAAAATATTTATTGAGCAGCTAGGGAGATACAGAAGTGATTGAAACATCGTCAAGAGTGAGGCAATTGCACACATAATAGAAAGCCAAGTGTAAGGGGTCACTGAAATCACAACAGTCAAAAGAAATGTGCTTTAGGAGATCAAGAATGAGATTGCTTCCAGCCTGGAAGGGGGTGTGGGTGGGTGGCAAATCAGGAAAGGGAATTTGAAACTTCAGTCTGGATTGTTGATGACAGTCAGTATGGACTATATTTGTCTCTCCTTTTCCTCTCTCCCCAGCTTTGGGCTTAATTTACCAGTAGTGCCCAGGACTGTTCAATTCGCTTTTTCTATACTTGCTTGCATTTTTGCTTTAATGTCTTCTACAGAACTAGGTCCTTTCGGTATCTTGGGAGTCTTTTCCTGTTTTTTGAAAGATTCTTGACCTTTTGTTCTTGGTGTTGATGGTTTTGAGTCTTTTCCATTCTGGTTTGATTTCTGTGCATTTTTGGCTGGAGTATCTCGTACAGATTTCTTTACTGGAGCCTTTTCTTCAGCTTCCTCATCATCAAAATCATCATCATCATCATCATCTTCATCATCATCTTCATCAGCAGCAAGTTTTACTTTTTTTCTGAGGAACCTTGCTACCACTTCCAGGGGCAGAACGCTTTCCAGATATACTAAGGAGTTTCACGTCCTCTTCCTCTTCATCTTCTGACTCTGCATCTTCCTCCACAGCTACTAAGTGCTGTCCACTAATATGCACAGGCCCTGAACCACATTTCAACCGTAAGACCACAGGTGGTGTTATTTCAAAGCCCCCAAGGGAAACCGTTGGCTGTACAGACATTTTCAAAGTTGCCAGTGTGACTTTAATTGGACTGCCTTCATAATTCATTGCCTCTGCTTCAACAATGTGCAATTCATCCTTTGCACCAGCTCCTAAACTGACCGTTCTTAAAGATAACTGGTGCTCATTTTCATCATTATCCACTTTAAAGTGATAATCCTTGTCAGCCTTTAGTTCACAACCGAAAAGATAGTTCTGGGGCCTCAGGGGGCTCATGTCCATATCCATCGAATCTTCCATGGGGTGGTGGCTCGCACTTGGGTGGGAGAGAAGGCGGACGGAAATAAACGACTACTGTTCACAGAACAGCCGCGCAGGACGGAATCACACCAGGCGACATGAACATATCTTAACTTTCCAAATTCCGAAACATGTGTTACATCCATTTGCCATATATGATTAGTAACAAACCCTTAGGATTAACCCCCAAGGACGGTGCAGAAAGTAAGGTCATGCAATTTCTGCAGGAGACTACTATGTCCCGTGCCTGTGCTTTTGTTATGTTAAATTTGAGGAGAAGAGTTCAAGCATCCTGTTTCTTCAAATCCTCCCCTAAGTGGTCCCATTGAGGTATGTTTAGCAAGACTTCATCTAGGAACCATGGAGCTGCCTTTTCCACTGTATTCAAAAAGGCCCAGCAGTTTTTGTTTTTAGTGGAGTTCCATTGGCTTTCAGCAGGTCTTCTAAAGACCCTTCCAACCGCACTTTAGATACTTCAGATCCCATTATGAACACACAGACAACAGACGCGGACGTTAAAGACTCGCCGCTAAATCCCGGCTCTAAGGCCGCCCCGCTTCTTATTGCGGACTTGTACAAGATTCCCACCACTTTGATCGTGGTCCCTTCCCCGCTTACCTGCGGTTTCGATAAGAAAATCCCGGCTCTATGGCCCCCCCGCTTCTTGTTGCGGTTTTGTACAAGTTTCCCACCACCTTTGTCGTGGTTTTACCCCGCTTACCTGCGGACTTCTCCCTTGCAAGGTTTTTCTATTTTTACTCCCCGCTTTACCGCGGAATTCCCACTTTTGAACGTGGCTAATGTCCCCGCTTACCTGTGGACCTTTACTCCCCGCTTTCCTGCGGATTACCTTGCAAGATTCCTTTATTTAGTTCCCAGGTGCCAGCGCCATTTATCGCCCTCGGCGCACAAGGACGACAAGAGCCCCAGTTCAGATGCATCTTCTTTCTTTTTATTTCTGCAAGTCTACACACTTATATACGCTTACATGACCAATCAGCAAGCAGGGTACAGCAGGGAGCGAATCAGGCTGTGCACCTAAACGAACAACTTTGCTAGCAACCAATGCTGTTTACTTCCTAATTTGGGCGTTCCGCTTAGTCTCACGAGGCAATCCTAACCTGGCAACTAGCCAGGCGCCTGCCTCCGACAGGTATTTTGATTGGGATTGCATTAAATCTGTAGATTGCTTTGGATAGTATGGACTGTTTAACAATATTTGTTCTCCTAATTCATGAGCGTGGAATATTCTTCCATTTATTTGTGTCATCTTCAATTTCTTTCATCAAGGCTTTACAGTTTTGAGAGTATAGGTCTTTCACTTCCTTGGTTAACTTTATTCCCAGGTATTTTATTCTTTTGCAATTGTAAATGAGATTGTCTTCTTAATTTCTTTTTCTACTGCTCCATTTTTACTGTATAGAAATGCAATGATTTTCTGTACATTGGTTTTGTATCTTGCGACCTTACGGAATTTGTTTATTGGTCCTAGTAGTTTTTTGTTGGAGTTTATCTGCAAATAGTGAAAGATTTACTTCTCCCCCCCCCCAATCTGGATGTCTTTTATTCCTTTTTCTTCTCTGATTGTTGTGACTAGAACATGCAGCACTATGTTGAATAAAAGTGGTGAGACTGGCCCTCCCTGGATTGCTCCTTATCACAGGGGAAAAGCTCTTAGTTTTTTTTACCATTGAGTGTAATGTTAGCTTTGGGTTTTCATATATGGCCATTATTAGTTGAGGTATGTTTCTTCTAAACCTATTTTGTTGAAGGTTTTTCTCATGAATTGTTGTTGTACTTTGTCAAATGTTTTTTCTGCACCTATTGAAATGATCATATGTTTTTTATCCTTTCTGTTATTGATGTGATATGTCATGTTGATTGATTTGTAATCAGTCAATAGCTCTTACATCCTGGGAATAAATCCCACTTGATCATGGTGAATACTTTTTTTAATGTATTGTTGGATTCAGTTTGCTAATATTTTTTTGAGGATTTTTTATCAGAGATATTGGCCTGAAGTTCTCTGTTTTTGGTAGTGTCTTTATCTGATTTTAGTATCAGGGTAATGCTGGTTTCATAGGATGAATTTGGAAGTTTTCCATCATCTTCTACTTTTTGGAATAGTTTGAGAGAAATAGGTGTTTAACTCGTCTTTAAATATTTGGTAGAATTCCCCTGTGAAGTCATCTGGTTCTGGATTTTGGTTAGCTGGGAGTTTTTTGATTAGTTATACAATTTCATTGCTGGTAGTTGGTCTGCTCAAATATTCTATTTCTTCCTGATTCAGTTTTGGGAAATTATATGCTTCTAATAATTCACCCATTTCTTCTAGGTTGTCCAGTTTGTTAGCATATAATTTTTCATAATCTTACAATCCCTGCATTGGTTGTCATTTCTCTTCTTTTGTTTCTGGTTTTGTTTATTTGAGTCCTTTCTCTCTCTCTTTTGATGAGTTTGGCTTAAGATTTATCAATTTTATTGATCATTTCAAAGAACCAGATCCTGATTTCATTGATCTGTTTTGTTGGGTTATTTTGTTTTCATTTGTTTGTTTCCATTTTATTTATTTCTACTCTAATCTTTATTATTTCGTTACTCCTATTGGTTTGGGTTTTTATTTGTTCTTCTTTTCCTATCTCCTTTAGGTGTAAGGTTAAGTTGTTTATTTTAGGTTTTTCTTGTTTCTTGAGGTAGGCCTATATTGTTAAAAACTTCCCTCTTAGAACAGCTTTTGCTGCTTCCCAAAGATTTGGGACTGTTATGTTTTTTTTTGTTTGTTTTTTTTGGGGGGGGGACTGTTATGTTTTTATTTTCATTTATCTCCATGTATTTTTTAATTTCCCCTTTGATTTCTTGGTTGACACATTCATTGTTTAATAGGATGTTATTTAGCCTCCACGTATTTGAGGTCTTTCCACACTTGTTTTTCTTGTGGTTGATTTTTAGTTTGAGATCATTGTGATTGGAAAAGATACATGTATACTTAGTCTTTTTAAATTTGTTGAAAATTTTGTGGTCTAATGTGATCTATTCTGAAGAATGTTCCATTTGCACTTGAAAATAATATGTTCTGAAAATAGAATGTTCTGAATATATCTGTTAGATCCATTTGGTCCAATGTGTCTTTCAAAGCCACTGTTTCTGAGTGGATGACCTCTCCATTGATGTAAGTGGGGTATAAAAGTTCCTTACTAATATTGTATTACTATTGACTACTTCTTTTATATTTGTTATTAATTGCTTTATGTACATGGATGCTCCCATGTTAGGAGCATAAATATTTACAATTGTTATATCTTTTTGTTGGGTTTTTCTATTTATGATTATATAGTGTTCTTTGTCTTTCTTTACAGTCTTTGTTTCAAAGTCTATTTTGTCTGATAAAAGTATTGCTACCCTTGTTTTCTTTTCACTTCCATTTGCCTGTAAATGCTTCTCCATTTCTTTACTTTCAATGTGCATGAGTCTTTAGGTCTGAAATGAATCTCTTGTATGCAGCATATAGATGGGTCTTGTTATTTTATCCATTCTGTCATCATATATCTTTTGATTGGAGCACATAGTCCATTTGCGTTCAAAGTAATTATTGATGCATATGTACTAATTGCCATTTTGTTACTTGTTTTTTTTTTTTTACTTGTTTTTGCTGTTCATCTCTGTTCCTTTCTTCCTTTGCTCTTTTCTCTCAAGATTAGTTGGCTTTCTTTCATGATATACTTGGATTCCTTTCTCTTTATTTTTCGCATTTATAGGTTTTTGATTTGTGGTTATGATTAGGTTTGTATAAAAAACTTTCTGCATATAACAGTCTATATTAATTTGATGGTCACTTAAATTTTGAACCCATTCTTTACTTCTCTCCCCTCAGTGTTCTAAGTATATGATATTATACTTTTTATCCTTTTATTTTGTGAATCCCTGTCTGATTTTTATAGATATAATTATTTTTACTGATTTGGGTCTTCCTACTCTTCTTACTTTTACTTTTTGTCTTTCCTTTCCACTCTAAGAGTTCTTTTTGACGTTTCTTGTAGAGCTGGTTTAGTGGTCATAAATTCCTTTAATTTTTGTTTGGCTGTGAAATTCTTTAGCTCTGCTTCTATTCTGAATGATAGTCTTGCTGGATAGAGTATTCTTGGATATAGATTTTTTTTTTTTCCTTTTAGTACTTGGAATATATCATGCCACTCCTTTGGGGCCTGCAAGATTTTTGCTGAAAAATCAGCTGATACACTCACGGGGTTTCCCTTGTATGTAACTGTTTTCTTTTGTCTTGCTGCTTTAAAACCCTTTCTTTATCACTACTCTTTGCCATTTTAATTACTATGGGTCTTGGTGTGGACCTCCTTGAGTTGATTTTGTTGGAGGTTTTCTGTGCCTCCTGGATCTGAATTTCCTGTTTTCTTCCCCACATTTGGGAAGTTTTCAACTATTACTTCTTCAGATAAATTTTCTGACACCTGTACTCTTTCTTCTTCTGAGATCCCTATAATGTTAATGTAATTGTGCTTTATGGTGTTGCTGAGTTCCCTAAGTCTATTCTCATTATGCATATTTTTTTTCTCTCACCTGCTTGACCTGATTACTTTCAATTACCATTTCCTCCACGTTACTGATTCGTTCTTCTGCTTCCTCTAATCTACTATTTATTCCAACTAGAATATTCTTAATTTTGTTTATTATGCTTTTCATCTCTGACTTTTTTTTTCTTTGTTGAGGGTCTCACTGATGTCCTCCACTCTTTTCTCAAGTCCAGTGAATATCTTTCTGATCATTACTTTCAATGCTCTATCAGGCATAACTTACCTCAATTTCACTTAGGTCTCTTGCTTTGGCTTTGTTCTGTTCTTTCATTTGGGACATATTCTTCTGTCTCCTCATTTTTTAAAAAAGATTTTATTTATTTATTTGACAGATAGAGATCACAAGTAGGCAGAGCAGCAGGCAGAGAGAGAGGGGGAAGCAGGCTTCCTATTGAGCAGACAGTCCAATGTGGGGCTTGATCCCAGGACCCTAGGATCATGACCTGAGCCGAAGGCAGAGACTTAACTCACTGAGCCACCCAGGCACCCCTGTCTCCTCATTTCTTCTAACTCTTGATGTCTGTTCCTCTGTGTTATGATAATCAATTACAATTCCTGCTTTTGAATGTAGTGGCCTTATGAAGAAGAGGTCCTGTAATGCCCCACAGTACAGTGTCCTCTGATCCCTGGAACTTCGTACTTCAGAGTGTCTCCAGGTGTTGTATGTGCCCTGCTGTTGTGGCTGAACCACTTTTTACTTCAGTCCAATCATCTGCAGTGGCTTTCTTTGCCTGTTGTGAACAGTGTTTGGTCTGTGTGGTGTTAGTTGGTCATTCAGGGGCTGCCTTGGGCTTTATTCAGGAAATTTTAACAAATTTTGGGGAAATTTAATGAGAGAAATAAAAACCATAACTGTGTATATCTGTCACCAAAAAAAAAAAAAATCATAAAAAGGCTATAAAGATATTTTAAAAATACCAACCGCAACCTAAGAGAAAGAAGTCTCCCAACACATTCTCTAATCATAACACACTTAAAGAAGAAATAATAAAAACATTAGTAAATTTCTGAGTTTCTTGGGATATTAAAAATACTTTTTTAGGGGCACCTGTGTGGCTCAGTTGATTAAGCATCTGCCTTTGGCTCAAGTTGTAATCCTGGGATCCTGGGATTGAGCACCGCATTGGGCTCCCCGTTCAGCAGGGATTCTTTTTGTGTTCTCTCTCTCTGTCTCTCTCTCTCAAATAAATAAATAATAAATTTAAAAAATACCTTCTTATAAGTAAACAGTGGCTTAGGAATAAATTAAGGATGCAATAAAAATCTATTTTTAAGTAATAATAAAACACAAGTCTGCATAACAAAATCTGTTGAGATGTGGCCAAGATAGTGTTTAGAAGAAAATGTACTCATTTAAAGGTCTTTAATAAGAAGAAATTAAAAAGAGATGTTAATGGAAAGACTATTATATTGTAAAATGCTAGAACAAGATAAAGTATTAATCTAAAGCAAAATAGGAAAGAATATTAAAGCATAAATTAATAACATGGGAAATAACTGATATAAATCATATGTAAAAATAAGAGCTGGTTATTTGAAGAAAATAAAATTGATAAATCTCTGATAAATATAATTTAATAGATACAGCTATAGAATAACTCTAGTACACAAGGAAATCTGAAGGGAAACCCATACATCTCCCATGCATCTCTTGGATATCTGCAACATTTAACAATGAAAAAAACAACAACAAAGTACACACACACACACACACACACACACACTCCTAACATTCCCCAAATCAATCTTTTTCCTGGCTTCTTCTCTTTCTGGCCATCAAATGTTGGAAAGACCTATATTCTGATCTCTTAGATTCATCCCTACATGATCTCCTCTGGTCCCTTGGTTTGTTTTCTGTTTTTTTTTTGTTTTTGTTTTTGTTTTTAAAGATTTTATTTATTTATTTATTTGACAGAGAGAGATCACAAGGAGGCAGAGAGGCAGGCAGAGAGAGAGGAGGAAGCAGACTCCCTGCTGAGCAGAGAGCCTGATGCAGGGCTAGATCCCAGGACACTGGGATTATGCATGACCTGAGCCGAAGGCAGAGGCTTAACCCACTGAGCCACCCAGGTACCCCTAGTCCCTTGGTTTTAAAGATAATCTATTTAAATTCAAATGTTCAGTTTTTTATGTCTATCTTTGACCTTTCTGTTAATCTTAGATGTTCATATTAATTTCTTACTCAACACCTTTACTTCAATGTCTAAAAAGCATCCTTCATTTTAAATACCTAAGGCAGAGCTCTCTACATGTACCCACTTATCCTCCCTCAATTTTCTTTACCTTAGTAAATGGCACCAGAATACATAGAGTTCTTCAGGTATCAAATGTAGGCATTATGCTTGCTACATCTCTCTCATCTCTCTCATCTCACCTCACATAGAATCCATCAACTGATCCTATTGGCATTGCCTTTGAATATATCTAGAATTCAGCTGCTTCTTACCACCTCCATTGTTATTGCTTTAATTTATATTTTTATTTCTTGCCTGGATTTTGCAATGATTCCAATTGCCTCCTAACCAGCTTTTCTGCTTTTCAACCCCACCTCTCCAGGAGAATGGCTAATACTTTAAAAATTTCCAATTATTTCTCACCACCCATAAAGGAAAGTTCAAAGTCTTCCTTCACATCACTTGTTTGGCTCCTTCACTCCTTTGTACAAATGCCAGATCACATGATCAAAAGAGGTGCTACATTACCACTACCCTCTATCTCTCTTCACCCCTGTTTCTGCTTTATTTTTTCTCACCACCTCAAATTGCAGTTTTCATTTGTAGATTTGTTTTGTCTATCTCTCCTTCCAGATGCCAGAACACTTCATATACCCTTGTTTTGTCCCACCTCTATTATCTTTTTTTTTTTAAGATCTACTCAAAAATAGCAAAAAAAAAAAAAAAAATATCTAAGCAAGAAGGTGAAGCGGATGGAGTCTTGGAGAAAGTGGTGCATTTGCTGAGGCTGTGGAAGCTCCCATGTGTCATGTATGGTCAGAGGCAGGTACCACGAACACAGTAGTTTCAATATAAGCTAGGAATTAGAGTTTTCACACAAAATAGAGAAGCTATGGCCTCAGTAGAGATATAGATTGATTTCCTCTAGAAATATAGATATGGTCTAGAAGTACTACCTGCCATCTATAAATAGGAGAATGGAAGGTGAAGAGAGCCTTACTCAGACTGTCTTTCTAATTCCGGGGTGGAGTCAGAGTGGATTCTTTATTTTTCAGGTGAGTCTCAATATAGAAATGAAGCAAGTTAGCTTTCATCCACCTCTCAGGGGTGAATCTTAAATCAAAGAAAGAATTAGGGAGTTATCTTATGGCTTCTCCAGTTATAGTGAACATGGAAATGCTATGAGAGAAGTCGGGCAGTGTCTTGACAGTCTGAAAGCCCTCAAGGGAATTGGCTGCCCCCAGGTTCATTCAGGGGGAACAGCCCTTTTAAGTGGGTTTCAGTAAGCTCAAGAGTATTAGCCTGGACATGGGTTCTTGTCCTGTAGTTTCAGACATTCATAGTCAGTCAGCCACTGGATCATCTCTCTTTTTTTTTTTAGAGAACTGCAAGTGTGATTCTGACCCTTCTGACCCTACTCAAGAGCTGTTAGGCATTCCAGAATCAAATAACCCACCAGTCTTTCAAACATACATAGTACAAACCCAATAACATCCTTACACTCCAAACACAGCACTGTCACCAAAACTCAAACTGCTGGACTAAAATCAAATGACATCTTCCAGTTATATATTTACGGACCGCAGGTTGTAGAAAATGTACAAGACAATCTGGAAAGCACTGAAAGAAAAAAAATATCATTCCAAAATAGGATTTGCTTGGGAAACTCCAGTCCTCAAAAGATAATTGTCCTGGAGACCCCTTATGGAGATAGAGACACAAATAGATCTAGAGCAGGGATAGAGGGAAAATACACATTTTCTTAAATCTGGAAATCTCATTCTGTTCAATTAGGAAGAGAAGACAACTGGGGACTAGACTTAGGAGAATCTGATTTTAGGAACCAAATGATGGGATAAGGACATAGTTTTTCTCTCCCCATTGTTAACCCCATCTCTTGACTATAAACTCTGCTTCCACACAGGTTTCCAGAAGCTCTGGGGCTAAATTTTTCCCCTTTATACTAGTTACACCTGGATTGAGGTGGGGGTGGGAGCTTCTCTTCTAACAGATAGGAGTCTTGGACTTTTTAAAAACTAGATGAACCTAGGTCATGTACACACTCTTGAACCAATCAGTGTGGCCAGGAGGATGCCAGGCACTGGTTGATTATAACTGAGATAATTGCATTGGTGAGGCAATAGGGAGTGAGGATGTGAAATGACTCTGATTGCCTTAGGTCAGATGGGGCCTGCCCCAAGTATGGTGGTGGGGTCAACCCACTTAAACTGCATTTTCAGTGGGGTATGAGTAGAAATGGTTATTGGGGAGTTCACTGGAGTTATTACTAGGTTCTGGATTTCAAATGATTTTTGTTTTCTTTTTTGTGTTTTTGCTTGTTTGTTTTTTGTTTTGATTTTCAAATTTGCTATAAAGGAACATGTTTTTTATAATGAAAAAATGGAATGTAAAATAAAATAAAATTAGAAACAAAAAGAATATATAACAATGGAAAATGTTAAAACTAATTTTAAAATGTTATGCACAGTTAGTACAATCAAAAAGATAAGTGAACTTTATGATTTTTAATAAAAATACAATATATCAACATTGGATCAAGAAATAGAAAATCACGGGGACCTGGGTGGCTCAGTGGGTTAAAGCCTCTGCCTTCAGTTCAAGTCATGATCCCAGAGTCCTGGGATTGAGCCCCACATCGGGTTCTCTGCTCCCCAGGGAGCCTGCTTCCTCCTCTCTCTCTGTCTGCCTTTCTGCCTACTTGTGATCTCTGTCTGTCAAATAAATAAATAAAATCTTAAAAAAAAAAAAAGAAATAGAAAATCACAAGAACTGAGGGGGGAAATGGGTAAGTCATCAAAAAGGCATACAGAATTTGAAAAAAAAATTTTAAGACTTTATCTATTTACTTTAGAGAGAGAGCAAGCAAGAGTGCTTGCGTGCCCGTGGTGAGAGGGGCAGAGGTATAGGGAGAGAGGAACTCCCAAGCAGGCTCGTGATGAGCAGGGAGCCCAGTCAGCCCAGTCAGATCTCATGACCCTGAGATCAAGACCCTGGTAAACACCAAGAAGAATCAGTAGCTTAACTAACTGAACCTAGGGTGTCTGAGTGACTCAGTCCGTTAAGCATCTGACTCTAGATTTCGACTGAGGTCATGATCTCAGGGTCATGAGATTGAGCCCCTCCTGGTCTCTGGGCTCAGCAGAAGCCTAGCCTGCTCCGGATTCTCTCTCTCCCTCTGTTCCCCGGCCCCCTCTAAAACAAAACAAAACAAAACAAAAACAACAAAAAATGAAATGTTTCTTTAAATTTTCAAAAAGTAAATGATTTGTTGTTTGCAAAATACGCCATTACACTTTTGGTGGATATTTGTCATGTTTGTGGCTGACAAAAGATCTTTTCAACACACCTTTCTAGATTTGGGGAATTTCCCGTTTTATAAATCCCACTTCTCCAGGCTGGAAGCCAGGCGGTGCTCTCCCAGACTCCCCTGTAGTTTGGCACGGGCTGTGATCTAGGTTTTACCAATCAGAAACACCTGCACCAGACATCAGCTGCAAAGTGAAAAATAGGAGAAATAGTGCGGATCTACCTGGGGCAAATGTAGAGCCAGTGCTTCTGTTGTCCATTTGCCAGCATGGTCAACGGGAGCCACAGGGTTTGCACAGCAGTGGCTGCCTGAGACCTACATTGGCCAGAGCATGGTGTGGTTCTGTGTTTTTGTTTTTGTTTTTGTCTTGCTGCAAAGCTTTTGATTCAGTCTCTCTGCCCATCCCATTGGAATTTGTGAAATTCCAAATATCATTGAAGAGATTCCCTTATCGAGTAAATTATCCAGAATAGATTCTGTTGCTTGTAATAAAGAATTAGACTAATACATTATCCAGTTCATTCTATGGGACAATTATAGAACCTATCTTGTAAATTAATAATCATTTTTAATTTGGAGATACTTGAAGATTCACAGGCAGTTGTAAGGAGAAATATGAGAGACCTATGTACCCTTTACTCAGTTTCCTCTAATGGTAACGTCTTGCAAAATTGTAGCACAATTTCACAAGCAGGATATTTTTTGTAATATTTATTTATTTAAGGTATCTCTATACCCAATATGGGGTTCAAACTCATGAACCCAAGATCAAGAGTCATACTCTTCCAACTGAGCCAGGCAGGTGCCCCACATTCAGGATATTGGCATTAAAATGATATTGATATGATTAACATCCAAAACATTTCCACTACAAGACTCCTTCATGTTTCTCTTTAATAGCTATGCTGACTTCCATCCTATTTCTACCCTTCCTTATCCCCTGGCAACCACTAATTTGTTCTCCATTTCTATAATTTTGGCAGGTAAACTTTGTTATGTAAAAGGAATAATTAAGTATGTAATCTTTTGGGATTGGCTTTTTTTTCCACGCAGCATATGATTCATCCAGGTTGTCACGTGTATTGTTACTTTGTTCCTTTCTATTGCTGAGTAATACTCCATGGTATCAGTTACCATGGTTTAACTATCCACCCACTGAAGGACGTCTGAGTTGTTTTCAGTTTGTTTATTATGAATAAAGCTGCTACAGATATTTGTGTATGCTTTTACATAAACATAACTATTCCTTTGGGATGCACACTCAGGAGTATAGTTGATGGATAATACAGTAGTAGTAGCTTATTTAGTTTTTAAGAAACTGCCAGAAAGTTTCCAGAATAGTTGTACCATTTTAATTAGCACAAACAATGTATGAGTGATCCAGTTTCTCTGAGTATCCCCATAGAACTCGATTGCCAATATTTTTTTAATGCATTCTGATATGTAGTAGTGATATCTCATTCAAGTTTTAATTTGCATTTCTCTAATGGCTAATGATGAACATTTTCCAATGTGTTTATTTGCCATCTTTATATCAGTTTTGGAATTACCTCTTACAGTCTACCACCCATGTCCTAGTTGGATTGTTAGCCATTTTAATATGGAGTTTTGAGAGGTTTTAAAAAATATATATGTTTTAGATACTGGTCCTTTGTTGGATATGCAGTTTGCAAATATTTTTTCCTGGTCTGTAGTCTCTCTTTTTGTTCCTTTAACAAGATTTGTTGCACAGTGAAACTTTTTAATTTTGATGAAATCCAATTTGTTAATTCTTCCTTTTAATGATTGTGCTTTTGGTCCAAGGCCTGAGAACGAGGAGCACCAGTCTCAGCTCAAACAAAGGCAGCAAATTTGTCCTTCCCCTATCTTTTTGTTCTGTTTGAGCATATGGCAGATTGGATGATGTCCACCCACCTCGGTAAGGGTGATCTTCTCCCAGCACCCTCCACGAGCTCCATTGAGATATAATTAGCATACGACATTGTGTAAGTTTAAGTTATACAATGGGATGATTTGCTACACATATATAAAGAAGGGAGTGGTGGCTTGGAAAAATACTAGAAAATAAAGGACAAGGATCTTCCTTTTTTTTTTTTTTTTTTTTTTTTTATTTATTTATTTGACAGAGAGAAATCACAAGTAGACGGAGAGGCAGGCAGAGAGAGAGAGAGAGGGAAGCAGGCTCCCTGCCGAGCAGAGAGCCCGATGCGGGACTCGATCCCAGGACCCCGAGATCATGACCTGAGCCGAAGGCAGCGGCTTAACCCACTGAGCCACCCAGGCGCCCAGGATCTTCCTTTTGAGACACAGTTGACACACAAACTTCAGTCTCTGGGGCATTACATTACCTTCAAGTTTTTGCCATGTTCAACACTAACCCAACTATTGTCTTTTAAATATATATATATATATATATATATATATATATATATATATGTTTTATTTATTTGATAACCTAATTCAATAGGCATTAAGTATTCTAGTCTTGGATCTATAAAAGAGAAAGTATATATGGAAATTAAAATATTAAAAGCAATCCATCTAGACAATTTAATTTGTCACTTAAATTGTTTCAAAAACCATACATTATTCTTTCCTAAAGGTGATCCCTAACTCTCAATGTGGCTCCCTTTGAAAAAGCAGTTAGAGTGTCCTCAACTCTGACCCAGTGATCAGTTTCTTCCTCCTCTGGTCAGGCCGCTCATCATTGTCTGTGACATTAAGGCTTACTCAGGTTCACTCAGGATGGGATTTATTGCTCCTTAGAAAGAAATTTCTTAATTGTTATCACTGAAATCAAGTAGTCTGAGAGGTAAATTGTCACTTATGTACATACCTGAGAGTGCTATGATATGTATGTAAATGTCCCATCCTTAATTTTGATGCTTTTAGCACTGTCAATGTGAGCTGGTTATGGACAACAATAATGACATGATCTTCAAAAGGTGAAATGGATGTTTGAGAGTCTGAGGAGTAACAGCCCCAATGCAGTCATAACACGTTCAAGCCATGAAGAATAGTTGAAAGAGTTTAGACAGAAGAAGATCCTGACGAGGAAGAGCCTTCCAAAAAAATAGAAATGTAATGACTGAGGACCTCAACAGTGAAGGTTTTGCTTTAGCCTCAGCTCTTCTGGTTATTGATTTTATAACTTGGGGAAAATGTACTATACTTCCACGTATCCCAGTCTTCTCATCTGTAGAGTAAGGAAAGGAGCTCTTACTTTGCTCATAGAATTGAAGACTGAATGGAAAACATGTATGTGAGCAAAGCATTTACTGGAGCCTCTGGCACATAGGCAGTGCTCAGTAAAACGTGGATACTATTATTATTATTATTATTATTATTTGATATTACTATGGTATCAAACAAAAGATCCTGGAATTCAGATAGACCTCACCGCACACTGAGGGCAACCAGGAGGTGGTAGTTGCCAAGATATGCCTGCTCCAAGAGCCTGTGGTTGCTACCCTTGTTAGCTGGGGCTCTCTGGATGCCTACAGCAATTGTGACTACTGCACTGGAGGTGTGTGGGGTGCTGGGCCCTGCTGGTGGCAGCGGCGGTGGTGGTGGTGGTGGTGGTGATGACTCACTGCACAGTAGGACGTGGGAGATAAGGGGGTTATGCTCCCGAGGCAGCTCCCAGAACAGAGATGACTTTGCCTGCAGGAGGCAGCAGGGTGGGGAGGGGCAGGCTGGCAACAGTGTTGCCATATCTCCTTGTTTGGCTCACCTTTTCTAGGAGAGACACTAAGTCCAGGCCACAGTGCCTGTTCACGGGGCTCATGTAACACAGCACACTTGTGCCTCAACCAGCTCTTATCTAATCTGAATTGTCCCTACTACCATTTTCTTAGAGAAACTTCAGCCCAGATGGCTTGACTGGGTAGGAAAGGAATCGGGAGGGGAATGGAGTGAGGGAAGCTAGAAGTTCAAGGTTGAGCATCTAGGGAAGGGGAGAAGAAGGTACAAAAAGAAGGTAAAACTGATTTGTATGCAAACACACCGAAAACCTCTAAAATCCCAAGTCATCATTTTGGTCTCAAGATGATTCCTACAGAAGCCCTTAACCACCATTCCACTTTCTACCACTGGCATTGCCGTTTTCCTGGTCATCCAGAAACAAATTATGAAGCCCACCTGTGACTGTTACACCCACTCCCTCCTCCCTGACTGCATCAGCTTCCATGACATTGTTCCCTCCCATGAAAATTTTCTGTCCATGTATTTACATCCCCTCTACCATCAACCTGGGCCAAGCCTTCACTTCATTATTCCTGTACCACCCAAGTACCAATGTGTCTCTAGTCTCTCATCTCGTCAATCCAGATCCCCAGTACCACGCCAGCTTGACACGGCTACTATTTTTGTCACATTAGATTTGTCCTCAGAAGACTTCAATCTCTCCTTTTGTGGTGCCCAAAGCGCTAACTTTTCTTCATGACTCTCCTAACTCCATCGGCATGCTGGCTTTTTCTACTTCTCTAACCACAGACAGGGAGGCTTCCCTCCATCCCAACCAATGCTCCACAACACAACACTGATGTGGGCAGGAAATCCTGCAGAGGGATCATTAGTGTGACTATCCTGTCTTGCCTGAGATGAGAAAACAGGGGACAGAGGTGAAATACCGTCTCTCAGAAATGAGCTCACGGTGACTGCAGGGGAAGACCTCAATGTGATGTGGGAGAGAGAGTTACTGGCTTGGAATGCAATTCATTCCTATAAATATCTAGAGACCATCTTAGGTAGCCATGAAAGAAAAAGGAACACCGTCCCTGCCACTAAAGATTTTCAATCCCTAGGGAGATGAAGATACAAACACCCGTGGGAGACAACAGAGAATGAAAGACTCAGTAATGCCTCATTCTTTGCAGACCGTGTGAGTTCCCGTGAGGTGGGCAAGGCAAATATTAGACTCATTTTCTAGATGATAAAACTTTCTTACCTGCTTGAGAATTTAAGTGGCTTGTTTATTGTCACAGGGCTAAAAATTAGCAGATCAGGGTCTCCTGGCTGTGCACTGCTCTGCCTGCAAACAGCGGAGTTCTGACACACCCTGAGAGCCATCAAACATTCCCAGGAGCTGTGAGAGCTCCTGGCCAAGGTGGCATTTACCTGAGAATTGAAGGATCCAGGAGATTTCAATCATAGGAGAAAGGAGTGAAGAAATAATATTCCAGAAATAAAAAAACTCCTTGAGCAAAGGCATAGACCAGGACAAGAGGAGCCACCCAAGAGCAAGATGGCTTCTCGAGTGAAGACTCCCTCCCTTCGCCTCCCCCTGAGAAGCTGAGATAAAGGAGGAGGAGAGGTCTGGGTGTCTCTGGGCTGATAAACAGACTCCACCCAGAGGCCAACAGCATGAATATGGGGACAGGAGAGTCAAGTGGCAGAAGTTCCCCCTCTCCAGGACCAATGAACTGGGGTGGGGGTAGGAGGGAGGCCATTTTCCTGAACCTGTTTTCAGACTCAGCACTTAGAGCAGAACCAGGAAGCTTCGGGGAGCCAGAGAGGACTGAGAGAGGGCAAGTCCCCCGGAGAAAACTGTTCCCTTCTGGGGTCAGATGGCCAGGGTGGGGGTGGATGGCTCTGTGTGCGAGTGCTGTGCCCCCAGGAGAGAGGAAGGAACATGAGGCTCGGAGAGCAGAGACTGGAAAGGAGAGGGAGGAAAGCAGGGGTGCATCCAGGGGAGGGGCCCGCTCCGAAGCCCTTCTGGGAACACTGCCCTGGATGATAGCGCCTGTGTGACAGGAAGCGTCCAAACGACCTGATATAACTCTCTTTAATGCCCCCCTTCCTGAACTAGCTTCTCTCCCCTCCATCCTCCTCAGCTCAGGAGGGTGGAGACCAGAGTGGGGAAGAAGTCGGGCCGGGGGAATGAGCCGGGCAGGTGGACTGAGACCTCCCCGGAACCAGGAGGTAAGTGCCCTGCTTGACCCTTGTGGGTAGGTGAATGACGTCCCTTCCAGCTCTGACATCCCACAAACTCTAACCCTTCACAGCCTACTTGGTTCTTACCCAGAACGGGTGGCATTCCTCATTTGTGCATCTCCCAGGGGGTCCGAATAGGGCTGGGTTTAGGGAGAGTGAGGAGAAGGATCTCTCTACACAGGGGCCCTGGCACTAACTTTTCCTTTCTCTTTCCTCTCCCCTTTCTCTTCCTCACCCCCTCTCCTAATGCCCTCCATCTTGTGGTTTTCACTTCCTGGTTGCCTGTACAGAGATCTCCAGAAGAAAGGCTGCCCACTGCCACTGAACCCAGTGGACAGTGGTCCGTGGTCAAGCGGGTGCTAATGGCTGGCCTGCTTTTCAGTGTGCTCCTTGGTTTCTCTGTGCTTTTGGTGTACATCTTCCGGAACTGTGGCCCTCGTAAGCATGATCCTGGGAGCGCCCAACCTAGTCAGCCCTTCCTCATCGGGGGCAGCCTCTGCCTGCCCGACATCCCGAGGCTTGGTGCCTTGGACTTACTCACCACTTACCCTGCCTGACCCACTCCTCTCTCCCCACTTCCCAACTTCTTCCTCCCCATCTGCTCCTGGTCTTGGCTTCCTCACAGGGTCCCTCTCCCCTTTCTTCACCAGGCATTCCTTTACCTAGCCCCTTGGGGGAGCCCTGTCCCTTTCTCTTTCCCTCTTCTCCCTCTCCCAGTTCTGAGCGTTTCCCCGCAGGCCCCTGTACGACTCCTGTGTGTTGGGATCTCCTGGCTCGCTACCTGGCCTCTGGAAACACCAGTGTGGCCCCCTGCACCGATTTCTTCAGCTTTGCCTGTGGACAGGCCAAAGGGACCGATCATTCTTTCCAGGCTCTTGCAGAGGAGAATAAGAGCCGACTTCGGAGAATACTGGGTGAGGCCCTTTGGGCAAGTGGGTGGCTCTGAGCCTATTACTATCTTGTCCCAAACCTGTGTGCTTGTGGGACAGCTGGTGGCTTCTCTGTCACCGCAGCTTTCTCCTCACTACCTCCCCCCTTCTCTCCCGTCCCTCTACTGCATTCTCTTCAAGCTCTCCCCTTGTCACTGCCCCGAAATGTTCGATTTCTCTCCTATACCTGGGACCTTCCCCACCTGCGTTCCCTCACCACCTGCTGCACGTAAGCTCATGTGTCCATCACTCTCAGTCACCAGACCCCCCACCCTGTCCTCTAGAGCCCCATCAGGGGTCAGTATCTTCCTCTCCTTCCCTGCACTTCCTGGCCCCCTCTCACCATTATCTCCTGTTCTCCATGGAAACCTTGGACCTTGGTGTGAAAGCCCGACTGGATAAAAGGGGATCCTGGGGCTGGCCAGTTGGGATGATGTGGCCAGCGGGGTGAGAAGTGTGTGTGTGGGGGGGCGTAGTATCTCGCTGTGTGTCAGGGAGTGGATCCACACAGGTACAAAGTGTGTAGAGGAGAGGACCCACCTAAAGCCCTAGGGTTAGAGAAGAGGCTGTGTGTGGAGAAGACAAAAGACTGACAGGAGAAGTCTGGGAAAGGAGCTGTGGCCATCTGGGAGGTTGAAAGTTGGGGGATGGTGGTGAGGATGGGGAATAAGATGGGATGCAAAAAGCAGGCATTTCCAGGGTACGGTGGCCGAGGGAGTGTGGGCTGTATCCACTGGAATTTGGGACGCGTGAATGTATCCCTCTGCCCTCCTATTGATGGAGAAAGAATGGAGGCTGACCTTCCCTTGGTAGAGGGGCCATGCTTCCAGTTAAGGCCCAGAGATGAACAGAAAATGTACGCTCAGGATGAATGCTCTTGCCCACAAGAGAGTCAAGGGAATCAGGGGCTGAGGGACAGGCAGCAGGTATTACAGAGTGGCCGAGTCCAAAACATATGTCTTTGGGTTGTTGCCACATGTTTGCTTGTTTCCTGGGGTCCCAAGCGAGGGCCTGGACTCTGTTTCGTCTCCTTGTTAAAACTTTCCAGGTGATTTCCCTCCCTCCAATCCCTCCATGTTCTTTGGTTTCCCCAATTTTTCTAATCTCTTCACTCGCCTCCTTCCTGCTTTCCTTTTGCATCCTTTCTCCTGGACCCATAGGTGCTTCTGGGGGTTCTTGTCTCTTCCTTCTTTCCCGTGTCTTCTCCTCCCTGATTCTCCCTAGTGTCATGTCTCCTTTATTTTTCTCAGTCCTCCCCACACTCCCTCTCCCTGCACTTGCTCTCCCGCCACCGAGCCAATCCAGCCCTCCCATTGTCCCACCTGTCCGCATCCCCATGTCTATCCCCTTCCTTCCATTTCCCTGGGAGTCCCCTTTCTTGACCCTCTTCTCAGCTCTCTACTCCTCTAATTTTCTCATGCTTCCTTTCTAGAAGCCCCAGGTTCCTGGCACCTGGGCTCTGGAGAGGAGAAAGCCTTCCAGTTCTACAGGTCCTGCATGGACACAGATGCCATCGAAGCTGTTGGGGCTGCCCCCCTCAGACAAGTCATTGAGGAGGTGAGACCCAGGACGTTAACATTTCTAGATACAAAACACATAGGACCGATGTATGCTCCGGGCTGCCCCCCCGCTTTTTTTTTTTTTTTTTTTTTTTTCTAGAAAGGGAGTGGGAGGTCTCTTTCCTAGGGATCTCCAAGTTCCAGGAGGGAGATGGAAATAGCAAAACCCTTTGGAAGCATGAGGACCTGGGTGTGGTAGAGAAAGAAGGATAGAGGTGGAGCCTCAAGGGCTCCAAGCACTCAGAGTAGTGGTGAGAAGTAGCAGGTGTCTGAGGAAGGGGGCGGCAGGTCTCCCAGGCCATCACCCTATACTGAGCCCTGTCTCTCTGCTTCCCAGCTTGGAGGCTGGCGAATCTCCGGTAATTGGACTTCCTTAGACTTTAACCGAACTCTGAGACTTCTGATGAGTCAGTATGGTTATTTTCCATTCTTCAGAGCCTATCTACAACCTCGTTCCACCCCTCCATACTCGCCAGTCATCCAGGTGAGGGATGTATTGGCAAAAATGCAGTAAGACCTGGGCCCACTTGGTATTCTAGCCTAGCATCTCCTAGTGGAAGTTTGTGGGCTAAAGAGAGAGGACAAATGTACAATGTAGGAAAGATCCCTATCTTGAGGGAAAATTATTGATGGGACACCAGGGACACTAGGTGAAATTAGGAAAAGGAGTAGTAGGGCCAGTTGGGAGAAGACAGACGTAGTTCCTATCTTCTTACTGCTTATCTGGATTACCCCTACAGCCTCTTAGTTAACCACATTATCTTCAGCATCACTCTCCCCATATCTGCTCTTCATTCTTGCTAGAGGGACCTTTCTAAACCAAGAGCTAATTATGCTATTGTCTCTGTGTATATGCCTCCAATGCCTCACCAGGTCATCACAATCTAGTTCTTAATCCATAACAAAGCCTCACAAGTCCTTTTATGATCTGACCCTTACACACTTCTCCAGCCTTATCTCCTGCCCCATCTCTTGTCCCCCTTAAACCTCAAGCCATGCTAACTTACAGCTTCAGTACTATTCCTCCATTCTTTGAATAGATGACTCCTTTGCTTGCAACACTACTCCCCAACCCCTCAAGTTCAGCCTACAAAACTCACATATTTTTAAAACACGGGATTTGATCTTTATTCTCCCAGGAAGACTTCACTGACACCCTAGTTATGAGTTAGGTAGACCCTTTTGTCCTTCCACTTCCCAAACTCTCATCATTGAACACCATACCATGTTAAAGACCATGAGCCCCTGAAGAACAGGACCACAACTTGTTCATTTCTGTTCCCCAGAATCTAGTAGAAGGCCTGGCAGCCAGAGACCCACAACAGGTGCTTGCTAAACAAGTAAATAAATAAAAATATTGAAGGTATCAGTATTGTGGTGGGCAATGCAATCTATTTGACTCCTGCTCTCACAAATTCCACAGAATTATATGGGGATGAATATATAAGAAAAGCTATCGTTAACCAGTATGAGGCATTCTAAATTTCTGTTCTAAAGGGTATGCTCAGGAGTTTAACCTGTGTGGCCTTCAAGGAGCAGTTAAGATCTGCAGTGGTTAAGGAATGTCCCAAAAAGGGGAGAATGTGAGCTGACACTTGAAACATGGTTCAATCACATAGGTGAAGGTGAAGCTAAGGGCATCAGGAGGGCTTTGGGAAAGTCCTGAGCTAAGGGAAGAGGCTGAATGGTGTGACTCCTCTGTGGGGTCAGTGAGAAGGCTGATTTGTGGAACAGAGGGTTTGGGGGAGGGGTGAGGTGTGGTGGGGGATAGATAAGAGCAAGACTGAAGACTTGAGTTTGGGCCTGATGATTTCTGGCCTCAGAAGTCAGATGGAGGCGATCACTTTGACTTAATAGAAAAAACAACAAAAAAAAAAAACAAAAATGCTGCTGGGGTCCTTTCAAATACCAGGGCTGTGCATTGCACTTAAGCAGAAGCAGTGATTTCGAAGGTCAACTTAGAGATATTGAGGAGTCTAGAGGAACAATTTGTAGGTTCTGAACTAAGATGATTGTGAGAAATTGAAATGGAAAGGAAAGGCCAGGCATGAAGATTTAGGCAACTTCATCCCAGTGGTGATGGTCCCTGGTGCTTCTAGAGGACTTGGTGACTGACTGAATATAAATGCAGAAAATGGAGAAACTGGAAAATTACCCCACAGTTTTGATGTGCTGTGAGTGGGAGGAGGATGGTTACCATTAACTGGAGACTGGATGGACTCTGAGGGGAAAAATAGGTAGAATTGACTCCGGAGGGATCACCCCCATGGGGGCTTGGGGGCAGGGAGGAGGAGTCAGACCAGCATGGCTGAGGTACAAAGGACAGGGGAGGAGCATCTCAGGAGGGTTGGATCATCATGGGTTCCAGAGATTTCTGACCTCAGAGAATGAGGAATGAGAAGACACCATTGGGAAGCTTCTAGAAGAGAACATCAAAAGGGTTTTAGAAATGGACAGATTGTACAGAGTTTAAAAGGAAGGTAAGGGAGTTGAAGCAGGGACAGAGATGACTTTTAGTTCTTCAAAATGTGGACATAAATGTGACAAAGGAGCCATGTGAAAGATTTTTCAAGATGGGGGAAGCTTGAAGTGGGAGCGGGATATTGAAGTTGGCACAAAAAAAGGCAAAGTGTGGGAGCAAAGCTCTTCAGAACAGAATCAAGGACATGCCAGGACCAAGGTAAGGACCCATGAAATAAGTGAGGCACTTACTTGTGCACAAAATCAAAGAGGTTAGCAAAAATAGCAATCAAAATAAATATTTTAATAATTAAAAAAATCAAAACTAATGCAAAAATCCATGATAAACAAAGTATCAAATTTTTGTTCATTGCGGATTTTTTTGAAGAGATTATTTATTCACAAAATGGACCAAAAATGTTATTGCAGATGAAAAAAAATCTTTAATTTTTCTTCAAAATGGATAAAAAAACACACTTTAGATTTTCAGGAAAAAATCTGTGATGAACAAAGATTTGATCTTTTAGTCAGCATAGATTTTAACATTGATTTTTATTTTAAAAAATCACCAATTAGAATATTTATCTTGATTACCATTTTCAGTACCTCTTAAATCTTGTGCCTGAGACAGTTTCTCACTCCCATAACTCTAGACCTGGCCCTAGTACAGGGGATGGCTTCCTTCAGGACATGGATTAGTATGCTTCTCTCTTGCTGAACACCCCTACACTGGTTGAAATACCCACCCTGTCTTGACATTTCTATGTCTAGACTCTTTCCCTTCATGCTTCCTGGCCCAAACCCCTCCCTTTCTTTGTCCTCTCTGCTCCTTCTCTGTGTCCTGAGGCCATCTTCTGTGGTATATTCCCCTTCTCCCCACACCTGTCCTCTCCTTCCTCCATGCTCCCTACTTCTCTCCAGTATCTCTTGTGTCCAGATAGACCCGCCAGAGTTTGATGTTCCCCTCAAGCAAGAGCAGGAACAGAAGATCTATGCTCAGGTAAGATGGCTCCATGGACAAAGGTCAGGTTCTGACCTCTGATGTTCAGAAAAAGGCAGGGGCCTCTGATGGCTGTGACTGAGGTTGCCCCTTCCCCAGATTGTGCGGGAATATGTGACTTACCTGAACCAGCTGGGAACCTTGCTGGGAGGAGAACCAAACAAAGTACAAGAACATGCCTACCTGTCCATCTCCATTACCTCACAGCTGTTTCAGTTTCTGAGGCCCCTGGAGCAGCGGCGGGCACAGGGAAAGCTCTTCCACATGGTCACTATTGACCAACTGCAGGTGCCTTGAACCAGGGACTGGAGGAGGGTGGCCATGAGGGCTTCTCTCCCAAACTTTCTTGTTCTCCAGATCTCCTTTTTCCTCATTCCTTAATTCCTTCTCATCCATAACTTTCCTGGTTCCATCCCTTCCCCCAACAATCCACCTCCCCACTCCCTGTCAAACCCTGAGGGAGGGGAACCATCCCCTTCAATCCTATCCCCCTCAGCCTTTGTGTCCCTCCTCTAAGGAAATGGCTCCTGCCATCGACTGGTTGTCCTGCTTGCAAGCAACATTCACGCCAATGCCGTTGAGCCCCTCCCAGCTTCTCTTGGTCCATGACCTGGAGTATTTGAAAAACATGTCTCAACTGGTGGAAGAGCAGCTGTCAAATCACAGGTTTGCCTCAGGTGGGATTGGGGAAGTATAAGGGAAATGAAAAATGTCTGAGGGCCAGAAGGCCTCAGGGACGAGGAAGATTACAGAAAATGCATGCTGGTAAGGTCTTCCCAGGAAGTTGGAAGGGACCCTTGGACACAAAAGGGCAGAGAATAATTGGGGGTTGATGGCCCAAGAGTGAATGGAGGGAACAGGAGATACGAGAGGCTTGGGGGGCATGGGTAAGCAAAAACACACATGAAATGAGGTGTACAGGTGCCCAGCAAGATACAGGATTTACTGGGAGTAGAACCCATCCTGTGAAGAGCCTCTAAGCTAGAGGAGATGCTAGATGACCGGTCACTAGGGATAGGGAAGGCATGTGTGTCTTAGCAGCTGGGAGGTGTGGGCAAGAGGTAGAGGCACATGAGGCCAGTGGTTGGATAAGGCGAAGGCTGGGGGTTCTTTGGGGAAAAAGCTAGAGGAGAGGCTATTTCTCAGCTGTGAAGGATTATGAGGACCTTATGGGTAAGGCTCTGTGTTGGGCTGACATCCCCAGTGCCTGGATGGCCACTACCTGAAGATAGCAGCTTCCTTCTGGGGGCTTGGGTTTAAGGCCCTTCTTCATAGTAACCCAGTGGCAACAAATTCTAGAAATTCTTTGTGAAGGAAGCCAAGGGCCATTCTTGTGGATGTGAGCAAGTTTATATATAATTACAAATCAGATGTAAAGTGAACTGAGATTTCTTGGTTGTGGAATTAGATGAATCTGTTGGTATGATTCTTTAAGTCTTCCTCTAGCTCAGAACCTTCCCTCCCTGCAACTTGAGAAGTCACCTCTGCATCTAGTTCCTTCTACCACCATTCTCCAACTCACACCAAGGAAAGCTTTTCTTGACTTATTCCAAGGTCAAGCCTTTATTTTCTATAGCTACAGGAGAGAAGGGCCTTCCCCCGGGAGTATCAAGGTGACTACACAAGGGAGGCTGTTCTCAAGGTCCCCCCAGAGCCATGGGTGTATGTGTCCATCTCTTTTCCTTCCTCAGAGACTTTCTGCAGAGCCACATGATCTTGGGGCTGGTGAGGACCCTTTCTCCAGCCCTGGACAGTAAATTCCAAGAGGCACGCAGATCATTGATCCAGAAACTGGGGGAGCTGACCGAAAGACCACCTATGGTGAGGAGACAAAGGAATGAATTTTCCCATAATGGGGGCAAAAGGAACATTTGCCATTTTAAGGGATAAATGTTGGCATATCTCTCCCAGGGAGAGGGCACGAGGGCATGAGGGCAGTGTCATGCAATGTCTAGTGTTTCCATGGAAGCAGACAGTTTTGGCATATGGTACTTATATTGAGGACTGAGATGTTGAGTACCATACATTTACACACATCTGGCTATTTTTATGGCCTTTGGCAGAGTACTAAGGTGCAAATACAAGACTCTAAAATGATCAACAATTGCTTTTCCTTTGTCATGACCTTTAAACTATTTGTCTAGTTATCCAGAGCTCTGTGATTTGAGGACAAGGACCTAAAGCTTAGGATTCACTGGGATGCTAGACATGAGTAGCAATCAGTGGTCTTTCCTCTATCTAGGTGATTACAGTGTTTGATGTTCAAATGAGCTTCACAAAGATTTCATCTCTGACATCTAGTAGGATCTGCTGGGCCACAGCATGGGCTTTGTGGTCCAGATCCTGATATATGTGAGGTGGTGGCTGTGTCATAAACACACTAATCCAGGTCTCCTATGTCACGTAATATGTGGAGACACTCTTTTACCATGAACTTTGGAACCCTAGGTCAGACACATCCAAATGCAAGCAAAGGTGTCTAGAACATTAGATATGCTCCAACCTCAATCAAGGCCTCAGTGTAATCTTGAAAATCACTGGGGTTTCTTTCTCTTTCTTTTGTGGACCATTTCTGTGGCTTGGAGAAATTCACTGCTTTGGTGACCTGAAGCATCTGTGGTATTCAGAGAGGGAAAATGCATGAAGTTCATAGGGACTGTGATGTTATTATCGAGTATTGGGAGTAAGATATTTTTCTAAGACCTCTAGATATGTATGAGCTGATTTAATTCTCTGAACAATTTCCTGAGGTAGACACATCATTTATGCCTATTTTATAATGGGGAAATTAAGGCACAAAATCTAAGTAACTTGCTCAAGATATTATGGCTAGTAAGTTGGTACAGCTAGGATTTGAATTCTGGTAGTCTAGCTTGAGGGTCTGTTCTTGATCACTGTGGTAAGAATAAAACAAAACAAAGCAACAAAAACAACAACAACAAAACACTCCTTTTTAGGACTTTCACTCAGATGGGCAAGTCCCCAAGAAGCTTCTACTCAGCCTTTCTCTTGACACAGATGAAGCAGACAGAACTCCAACTCCTCTTAGTTGACATTGCTACAAAGTCCCTGGCAACAAACAGCCTTCTGTCAATCCCAGAGCTATGGTCTGATGGTACTCCTTGAAGGATGTAGGTATGCCAATACTGAAATCACACTAGAAGAACTTAGAAGGCTTACAGATTGCTAAAGTTGCCATCCTTTATATACTTACATACATCCTTTATATCCATTATGTCCATCCTCATATACCATTAGGATTATAGCTGTCCTTGAGCTTAAAAGTGGACTCAAGTTTTACCAACAAGTAGAATAAGAATAATAGCTAATGAACAGTGAGTGTTACTGTATGTCAGGCACTGCTTGGAACACTTAGCGTGGGTGATTTTACTTAACCCTCACAAACACTCTGAGATCCTTAGAAAGGGCAAGTAGATTTCCCCAGACCATACAGCTCATTTGATGAGGAAACGGACACCAAAACAGACCTGTCCATCTCATGAGGCCATGTTTTTAATTACATACTATGCAGGATTGAGAAATCAGTGGGTAGGAAAACATAAAATGGGTTGGAAAATTCTTTCTACAAAGGTCAAGATAGTAAATACTTTTAGTTTTGTGGCCCATACAGTCTGTGTTGCAACCACCCAGCTCTGCCCTTGTAGCACAAAAACAGCTGCACACAGAGTAAATGAATGGGTGTAGCTGTGTTCCAGAAAGACCCTGAGTCACATGACAAACCCTCAGATTTCCCAAGAGGGAGACCAGAGGGAAGGTTGGATTGGCAGTGGGATCTCCCTGCTAGACGTAGGACAGAGGCAGTTGTCTAGAGAGTTGAAAGTGTTTTCTGGCAAAGAAATGGACATTACTTCATTGGACAAGGTATGGAGCAGGCTGGCTAAGCTTTGGGGCCACATAAGGGATCCCCCTGTGGTTCTGGCTGAGAAGAGACGGTGAGGCATGCATGGAAGTTTCTGCCTGCTGCTGCTGGCACAAAGAGTCAAAGGGAGGAAATCAGAGAGGGATGGAGGGGGCCCAGTAGACCACAGGAAAGATTTGGCTTTTCTCGGCATGAAATGGAGGCCTACAGAAAGATTGGTCTGTTTTATGTTTCAAAAGAATGTATTTAGAAGGTAAGCAACAGGTGCTGTGATGGATGTGAGCTGTGAGAAGGAGGAGGGAGTCAGACACCACCAACCCATTGGTCTTGATATGACCAAAATTTATGGTTTCATCTAATGGTTATTAATTGTGGATTTCTAAGCATATTCTTTGGAGTGAATTCTAATTTATAAAATCCCAATTCAGTAATATAAGGTCTTATTAACTGGCCATATTTTGTTGAATGATTTTGAATATACCATCAATGAAATGGCCATTAGACCAGGTCTTCCTCTTATTAAACCTGAGAAGCTGAATTTTGGGAAGTAAAAGCAGAACATCACATTTATACCTATGGAGTGAACTCTTTATATTCAGTCCAACATCCTGATTTGTTCAGATGATTTTAGCCTTTGTTCCAGTCCTCTATTGTATTACCTTTCCCTTCCCATTGTTGGTCGTTTGCAGCTTTATTTAGTGTATCTTCATCTAGATTATGATTAAAATACCAAAGAAGGAAGAGCAGCAGGTCAGGTCATTGAAGACCTAGCTATAAAGTCATCCATTCACTTATGCAACAAAAATATTTCCTGAGCACCTACTATGTGCCAGACACTTCTCTCTGCCCTTGGGATACCACACAGGCAAAAGACAAAAGCCCTTGCCCTCAGACACTGATATTCTGATGAAGGAAGAAAGACAATAAACTAAGGAAATAAAATATGTTCGGTGGCAATTAGTATTACAGAGAAAGAACTCAGGAAAGGGCGAAATGGCATGCTAGGTGGGGAGCATGTTGCAGTTTTTGGTAGGATGTTGGGGAAGCTCATGTGGACTTGGAGTCACTGGTCACCAAGGTTTCATTATGGTTGAACCCACTAAGAAACCATGCAATTATATTATCTTCCAACACAGATTTCTGCAACTCAATCACAAGGTCTAAGTTTATGGTTTACGCAAAGGCCTCCATGAAACCAATGGCAACACAGTGAAGGGGCACATTAAGGTTTATAAAATGCTTTCGATGTGGTGCTTCATTTGATCTCCCAAGCAATTTGGTCGGGGTGGGGGGCGGGGCAGGCAGGTATTACTCTCCCAGGGACGGTTTGTGTAACCAAAGTGCAGGGGTTAATAATCCACATTTAGTAAATGCTGAATTCTCTGTTCAGAGATAGTATTGTGGTGGTTCCTTGAAAATGAATCTGGACAATCAATGTGTTTTCTTGGCCTTAAAGCTTTTGACAATCTTTTAGCTAATCACCAGCAGTCAAAAATTAGGAGATGGCATGATAGTAGTCACATCTCTAGCATTTTTGAGTGCATGTGTGGTAAGCGTGAAGCTGAAGCAGCCCTGAGCTAATGTTCCTCAGGGGTCACAAGTGACAGGGGCTGAGTAAGGCAGCTCTATTCAGCCTGGATATGCTCTGCCCATTGACCCTAGTCCCTCTGTGCTCCGTCTGACGCCGGCTGCTTCTCAGTTACCCCACCACTGGCCCTTATTGAGTCTGTGACTCCTGGTTTCTGGGCTTTCCTAGTTTGGTGAAGTTTTAACCAGAAAAAATTGTTATTATTGTAGCATTATTTGTCTTTAGTGATCCCTTAGTAGTTATATGCAGTTTCTCAAGTGTTCAGAAATGATAGGCTTAAAGACTTATTCTAGAATTTGGTGTTGAAATTAACATTAAGGATTCCTGGCTGGCGTATAATTTCTAAAATTTATTTTTCCTCTATGGCAAATTAAGAAAATTTACGCTTCCCTTCAGATTCCTAGAATTTTCTTCTGATTTCTATATTTCTTAAATATGTTTATTTGTAGTTCTAAGGTTATATCTGCAGCTTATCTTCTGTTCCCTAAAATTAATGTACTGGGCTTCATTATCATGAGCTTGAAGTATTTCTTCCATCTTTTTTATTTTGGCAATGATTGTTCCCACTATATTTCTCTCTCTTTCTCTCTCTCTCTCTTTTAGAGAGAGGAAGCACACATGAGGGGGTGGGAGGGGAAGAGAGATGGGAACAGAGAGAGAGAGTTTCAAGTAGGCTTCACACCCAGGGTGGAGTCTGATCTCATGAAACTGAGCTGAAATCAAGAATCAGACACCACTGACTGACCCACCCAGCTGTCCCTCTTTTTCTCTATTTTAATATATATAGTATGCTCTATCCTTCCATGTCTTGAGAGATAGCTCAGATACTCTGAACCCCCAGTAGACCAATATATAACCTGTCAACTTCGACCCCAAGACCTGCATTTATTTATAGATTCTGGAAGTTATTTTCCTTCTCATGGGAGATGTTTCCCAGAACAACTGTGACCAAAGGAATTCCAGAGTTTTGCAGGGGTTAGCGATGGGTAGTCTCGGTGGCATCTATGCCCTCCAGGAACCAGGCCAGACCCTGCTGGGGCCTAGGCTATGGGGACAGGCATGGAGGAGGCAAAATCTGTTGGAAAAATGGGCAGGCATTAGCAAAAGGGATCAGGAAACAACTCAAGAATGAAGAGGTGTGGAAAGGGCAGGCAGATCAACCAAGCTCAAGGCTTATGTGCTTACTGCTGCCCTTGAGGTGGCTGCTACCTCCCCCATGCTCCCCGACAGCCTGATGAAAGTCAGTCTCAGATCCAGACCTGTCATCAGGAGGCCAGTGGGGGATGGACAGTCACTGAAGGCAGCCAGCCGAGCCTGCCTGGACCCAGTCATGACTGTCAGACACAGGTTCTCTTCCAGTTCATCTTCACTGTGCACGTTTGTGTCTTAGAGCTGCAGCCAATATGCTGTAGAGAGTGGCTGAGTCCTTATCCTCACAAGAGGGGACAAGAACACACAAATGTGGACAACTGGGTCTGGAGCAACCTTCAAAATGGTGAAGGTCAAAATAGGCAGACCCCAAAGTGTCTTCTTCAAGGACAACAATACTGGCCTTCCCTTTTGTTTCCTCTCTTGCGGGAAGCCCCTTAAACTCTCTCTCCAATCTTGGTACCAGAAAGCATAGTGGCAACCTAACTACCCTCCCTACAAGGAGATCTGAGAGGAGTAAATAAGTTACAGGAATGAAGTCTTGTGACTTCATCCCTGCTTACCCCAAATTTGCATATTAGCTGTTTTTACAGAGTCTCAGCTCAGCCTTCCCCTAGGCCAGCACTCTCACCCTTGACCAGTTGAGCATGTTTCTCAATTGGTCTCATATCATCTATAGGCCCTATTCGTGGTAGGCACCTCAAAGCCATCCCCACCCCCACAAATACCTTCCCGGCATCTCTCTCTTATGTTGGTCAATTTTTCTGTCCCCATGCTAAGAACACCCCAGTTGCCAAGCCCCTACTGAGTTTTTGTACAACCACCTGTCTGCCTTTGACGTTGACGATGTCTTTCATCTCATCCTCTTTTCCCTGATTTGACCAAAAGTCTCTTGGTTTTCTGAATTCATGTTTAGTCTTTTCTTTTGTCTCCTTCTCCTACCAAACAATATGGTGTCTAAAACCCATTTTCACTCTGATCATTTTCTTCTTTTTAAGACAAAGTTCTTATAGTCCACAATAACCATTTGGAGAGTTGGGGAAGGTGGCAGAAAGGAAAGAGGGATTACCTTCCCCAGTTTCCATTTTAAGCAAAGAAACATGGGAGGGTGGCAGCCTTTACTGGGCTACCAGCATGGTGCATGTGACAGGCAGGGACTGGGTGGCCAACAGACGTGCTGAGGTGAGAGGTTTGGTGTATAGTCCTCTCCTATCCAGGAGCCTTTCGGTTCTCCATAAGGGTGCCTCTGAAAGAACTTGTTTTCAAATTCGGTAGTCAATGAATAAGGATGTTTCACCCAATCCAGACTCATGAGACTAATCCTGGAGGACATAGCCTTTTTTATTACCAAGTGGCAATAGCCCCATGTGTATCACCAAAAAGGATGATAGAGCAAAGTGAGACAAACCCAGAAAGACAAAGAGAGCTTCCCCTGTGCATAAAGGTCTAGACGAGATAGGCCCGGGGAGGTGGATGAGGAAGAATGCTTGATGGGAACCATTCATTCCAGATTTGTCTCCATAGCCTTCCCGCCCTCGATGGATGAAGTGTGTGGAGGATACAGGAACCTTCTTCCAACCCACTCTGGCAGCCTTGTTTGTCCGTGAGGCCTTCAGCCCGAGCACCCAAAGTGCTGTATGTGAGGGCTCTTCCCCAGCCCATGTCCCTCCACCCCTTCCTACCCAATCATTCTCTCCTAATTCTATTGACTGTGCCCTACTCTGTGGTTGGGGGATGGTCAGGGAGTCAGGCAGTCACAGAGAGAGAGAGACCACACTATGAGAGAGAAGTCAAAGGAGGCCAGGCTGCATCCCTAGGGTTTGCATAGTTTTACTACAGGACACAGGTGCACACAACATGCATGGAATTTGGGCAACTTACCTAACTTTGCTGCACTTGTGTTTCTTCAACCATAAAATGAGAAAATTGAACTCCATGGCCTCTGAACGAAACCCTGTTTCTCTATGATTTCTTAACAACACAGGAAACGACAGGAAAATGGAATGATATAATCTTAAAAAGTTCAAGTGAATGAGTACTGAATAGTCTTTGAGTGCTTACCATGTGGCTGATACTCTTGTAAGCACTTTGCATAAACTACTTTAATGCCTAATATCATCCTGATTTCAGAGAAGAGAGAATTGAAGCACAGAGAGGTTAAGTAACTTGCCCAAGATCCGCTACCAGTTAATAGAGTCAGAATTTGAGCTCAGGCTTCTGATATCGTCATCCATTTACCTCTATCAAGAAAGGATACAAACAAGAAGGTAGATGGATGGGAAAGCAGTAACCACACAGTCAGTTGTGAAGCTGGGAAGACTTCAGCTTGTTGGAAAGCTGAAATGCCCAGAAAGATGGAGAGAGGAAATGCCGGCCATAATTACGAGAGTGTGAGGACAAGGGGCCTCAAGAGCAGGGAAGGGAATGATGGTCCTCTTCCTCCCTCTGCTTTCTGAGTGGATCACCTGACCAAGGGTAAGGATGGTATCTCCCTCCCCCGGAAGGCTGGGATCTCCCATGGAAAGGACTTTCTTCCCTATTGACCTCGGGAGTGACCAGCTCTCAGATTTCCTTTCTGGGTGTGGCACCTCCTTTCTGTCCCCCCAGATCTCTGTGCTCTGGGTTTCCAGTCACCTCGTTAATATTACTTCCTGCTTTCTCTCTCAGAGATCTTCCCCCTTCTCTGGGAGCTCCTTGGAGCCCAGGCCCTTCTGAGAGGCCCAGCAGGCAGGACCCCAGACTGAAGCTGACCCTGATTCTGTTTCTCTATCCTGGCCCCTTCCCAGGCTATGGAATTGTTCACTGCAATCAAGAATGCCCTCATCAGCCGCCTCAGAAGGATTCCCTGGATGGATGAGAAGACCCGGCAAGAGGCCCAGAACAGGGTGAGCTCAGAGTGAAATACAGGAGTCGGAAGGGGTGGAATTGAGTATTGGACCCCGAGATCACACTGGTAGGAGGAGAGTGCAAAGGCACAAGGACACATGGCAAGTGTAAACACCAATATGCTGCACACGTACCCTGGTGACAACACAAAAGGTGGGACCAGGGCAGTGAGCACAAGGTATTCTCTCTGATCGATTTGGGGTAGCTAGGTTTCTTCTATCTTTTGTGTCTCTCCCCAGGTCACCCAACTGCAGGTGAAGATGGGGGCCCCAGAATGGGCCCTGGAGCCATCACAGGCCAGACAGGAATACAACGATGTGGGTCCCTGCCCTTGCCAGCTCCTCATTAGTCCTCGGCCCCCTGACCCACCTGAGTGGCAGATAATCTGTTTATCCTGGGCAATCCTAACTGACCCCTTCCTTGCCCTGGTGATCCCTGGGTTTTATGGGTGAATATCCACACTGTGGGTCTTGCCAGCAGAACAACGAAACCTTTTCAGGTCACACTGAGTGTGTGTGCATGCATATACACATGCATTCTTGTGACTTGCCTGAGCGTGTTTATCTGTGCTCTGATTTGTATAAATCCTGTCTGCACCGACATGTGGCGGTGTCCCTGTGCTGCCTTCCACTTACTATGGATGTCTATATGCCGGGGCTTATCCGTCTGTGTTCAGATGTACCCATCGGTGTATGTCAGTGTGCATCTGTATTTGTCTCTGTGTATCCGAGTCACTTCCTGCCTCCTCCCAGATACAGCTTGGACCCAGCTACCTGCAATCCTTCCTGAGCTGTTTCCGATCCCTCCAAGCTAGAACTGTCCAGAGCTTCTTGCAGTCTTTCCCCTACCACAGGTATAAGAGCAAGGGAGACATAGACCCTGCATCTCAGAGATACCCATCCAAGATTAGCAAGAAAGATGGGGGCTTGGGGAAACAGGAACAGTGTGACAGTAGTTGAGAGGGACTTCATGTCTGGTGGGAGGGACCAAAACTGATGGAGATGGTGTTCATATGCGCTCTTCCCATAGGTGGAAGGTATCCCCCTGGGGGGTCAATGCTTATTATTCAATACCTGACCATGTGGTGGTCTTCCCAGCTGGACTCCTCCAACCGCCATTCTTCCACCCTGGCTACCCCAGGTAGGGGCTATTCCCTGAGGGTGGGCAGGCGGACTTCCCAAGCCTGATGGACAGATGTTATGATGGATGGCACTTGTGGTCAGAGAATTGGGGTCAAAAACTTGGAAGGATTCTGGGAGTAAGCTAAACCTCTGTCTCCCCAGAGCCGTGAACTTTGGCGCTGCTGGCAGCATTATGGCCCATGAGCTGTTGCACATCTTCTACCAGCTCTGTGGGTAACAATGGGCCATTGGGAGGTGGGGCCATTGGGAACCCAGGTGAAGGCCCCAAAAGAGGCTGTGAGGAGAAAGGGTGGGCTCCTGGTTGGACAATTCTGAACCCTTTGCAATGCTTCTGGGGGCCAGCCCAGTCTGTGGTAGCCCCCTTGTACTCATCCTTACATGGCGCCTCACTATTTCTTTACCTGGCCGCATTTTCAACAGTACTCCCTGGGGGCTGCCCAGCCTGTGACACCCGTGCCCTACAGGGGGCGCTGCTGTGTATGAAACACCACTATGAGACCATTCCCTTACCCAATGGAACCTCCTTCAATGGATCGTGGACATTCCTGGAGAATGCTGCAGACATTGGTGGGCTGGCCATTGCACTGCAGGTAACTCCCATCCCAGGAGCCAGGATCTGTTAATAGCCATTCCTTCTACCATCCCTCATGCAAACACAGCTGTAAAGCCTTTTACTCTTCATATTCCCCTTGAAGAGATGGTGATCCCCTTCCTACCTCACAAATCCCTCTTTTCTAGGATACCTATATATATATTTTTTCCTTGCTTAGACCAGGGTGTCTGTGAAGAACTTGGGCAAAAGAGCCACAAACTGGTTTTAGGTTTTGTATGTAGGGCATCAGACTTCCAAATGGCCATGGTTCTGGAGTCTAACTAAGGGCTACTCCCCATCTCACCCCAATATGCAGGCATATAGCAAGAGGCTGTTATGGCACCATGGGGAGACCACCCTGCCGAACCTGGACCTCAGTCCTCAGCAACTCTTCTTCCGAAGCTATGCCCAGGTAGACAGCTGCCATCTCCCCCCACGGCTCGCTCCATGTCAGAGAAGTAACTTACTGCTAATGCTTAAAGAACAGCTCCTCCCTGAAATGCCTTCTAACAAACAGCCCCTCTGCCCTCTGCCATAGAAGTCCCCACTGTCATCTTTTATACATACCACTTGGGGACATCTTTTCATTTTGCTATAAATTCTTCTAACAAATTCAGCACCGCCTTCAATAAAGAACTCTACTGCCAAATCCCTCTGAGATGAGCCCAACTTTTTCTTCTCTCATTTCTCCTCAAAAAATGAGCCTCCAACAGACTGTCTACAGACCCGAGTCCTTCTTGGAGACCCCAGGTGTGGTCCACACCTGACAGCACCCCCTAAGTACCATATGCTCTCTCAACAAGACACTACACCCAATTCCTCATTATACTGAAAGACCCTCTCACAGAGGTTTTCCAATAAACCCCACCTCTCAGTCACTGACAGATGGTCTGACTGCACAGCCCAGGCCCCCCTCACATGCCTCCTGCCAGATCAAGAGACCAACAGGTGTGTGGCTTGATCCCTGCTCTCATCTCTGCCGTCCCTAGTCACCACCTTGGCACTGGTCTGCCTCATCCTACTGACCCTGATCTACCCTATGGCTCTGCCATTTTCCTTACCCCCCACACACCTCTCTTTCTCCACAGGTGATGTGTAGGGAGCCTGGCACCCAGGAGCCCCAGGATTCTCACAGCCCACCCACCCTTCGAGTCCACGGGCCACTCAGCAACACCCCAGCTTTTGGCAGACATTTCCACTGTCCACACGGTACCCTCTTGAACCCCTCTAGCCACTGCCAACTCTGGTAGCCTGGCTACCACAGAAACTTCAATCAGGTGCCACAACATCTCCCTGCTCCGTTCATAGAATCAGGTGACAATCGCCTTTCTCCTTCCCTTTCAAAAATAAAAGCTGGCACTTGGCATCTGCCTGTCTCTTAATGACTCTTTCTTGATACGTTCTGTGCTTAGAAGTCAGAAAAAATAAGAGGAGAAAAGGCCAAGAGAGTTCCACAGACACAAGAAAAGGAGAGAACCAATGATTGCTAAACTAGTGGGCCATGGGTCCAGCAATCAAACGAACCAGTAAGAGACAAAAGGGCTTCAGCTAAGTCTCAGAAAACTGCCCCCCAGAGTTTTCAGGATTTTATTATTACTTTTATTGTTGCTACTCCCTTCCCCTAATGTGCTGTCCCAAGCAGAGTCAGGAGAGGTGCAAGAGAGAGAAGGGCATGGGTCTGGTGTCTCAGGCTCTGGGAGATGGAGCTCAGAGAGTGGGGAGGCAGTCAGGCTGTGGCAATGGGTAGTTGGAAGGCCAGTGCCAGGCTCTCTCAGGTGCTGCATCCTGAAGTGAAGAGTCATGGGCCAGAGTCAGGAAGCCACGCATATGCCTCCTTTGGGAGCAGTGACCTGGAGCCCAGTGGGGGGAGAGGGTCAGTAAGCTATCATGAAGCGGAGGTAGATATCCAGGTCCTCATCCAGGAACCAGGCCACCACCTCAGCCTCGACGTCCCTCATAAAAAAACCATGATGCTGGCCAGATTGAAGCAGAAGGCTAGGTCCAATAGGTGGTCACGAAGAGCTGTTGTGTCTGATGTCCTGTCATCTTCTTGCTGGGTCATATCCACAGTCTGCCACATCTCACCCTCTGAGGAGGCCACAAAGTGCTCTTCAAAGTACTCTTGATCCTGGTCTGGAACAGCGGAGAGGGGAAGGCACTGAAGGGGCTGATCCTAACCTGCCCCACCCTGACCCCAATCTGTGCCAGAAATGGGACAAAGTTAAGAGAATCTGGGAAGAGGTTAGGGCCTAGGGATTTAGCCCAGTTGTGCAGACCCTATCCTTGACCAAGGAAGTGATGCTCCATCTAGAGGTCTCTTCCCATCGGTGTTCAACCACAGTACACACATCCCATGTCCACCTCAAACTGTCTCCTCCAAATTGCATTACACCATTCAGAGATGGAGGGACCGCCTTGGAGAAGGACAGAGACCAGAGACTCTTCTCAGACAAATGCATCTATGCCCACACACACACACACAAGACACATGCACTTTTGGCTAGCCTGTGGTGCGCCCCTGTATATGGCCCTTGTCAAGAACCCTGCTCTAAACCTTTTACCCAACCCTTCTACACTACAATAACAGGGGACTGGAGTCTACTCTCCCACAACCTGAACCTATCTCGGGTTTCATTCCAGCCTGATAAGTAGTGGGGGACTGACTCCAAAGAGATCTAATCCTTAGCTCCAGACGCCATCCTCTCTCCTCTACCTACCTGTAGAGGGTATCTCCTCATTCTGACTCTTCTCGTTGGGGTCCAAGTTGCCTTTCTGAGGCTTTACCCCCTTGACCCGTAGCAGCAGCAGGATGGTGGCCAGGAATGCTGCCCTGCAGAGCTGGGAGCCCAGGGAATTCATGGGCCTGCCCATGAGCTGCTTTTGGCCCTCCCTACTCCCCAGTTCCCAGCCAGCTCCCCCACCTCCCTCCCTTGTCCCTGTCCTAGCCCTTACCACTTCCCAGCACCGTTTTCTTCCCTTCCCTTCCATAGGACCTTTGACTTCATGAGCTTTGTGACATCACAGCCATGGCCTGCCCCTCATTCAGGTCATTAGAGAGTTCCATTGCCAAGCAAGAGAGTAGTGAGTAGCTAGCAGCAGATAGCACAGGCTTCTAGGATGATCATAGTGGGTCATCCTGTCGAGAGCAACCAAATGATGAAGAGTTTGTGAACTTTCACATCCATTTTATGAGGAGATCCTCATAACAAGTGGGACTCAAAGTCATAGGATCATCATACCCATTATACAGATGAGGAAACTGAGGTTCACAAAAGACATGACTCTTGCCCTTAGCATCACCCAGACAATAGGGGCAGAGCAGGACCCTTGACCACCTTTTTTCATTCTAGACAACATTTCTTCCTCTCTTCCATGTGGCCTTTCTCCAAGGAAAGTGGCTTATAGAGGCTGAGGCCCAGAGAAGATGTGATAATACTGAATCCTGAAGTCCTGGGCCATACATGAAACTCAAGCCCATCAAACATGAGGGAGGTGGAGAGGCACAGATGGAGGGGGAGGAAAGCGTACATGAGGGGTATGTGTGTATCTGAGACACAGAACAGGGTGTCCTGTACCCAAGCAGAAACCATTCCTTCACTCCTAACCTTCCCCTAGATTTTCTTCTCCCTGAGTCTTTGCCCTCTTGTACTGGTAGACTTAAACCCCCCTTCTCTAGTTTTATATAGCCTCTTATATAATTCTCAGACACAAAGAAAAAGTTGTGAGAGGCTCATTCTCAAAACTCCTTGCTCGATAGAAGTAGAGTCTTTAGAGAAGAACCAGTGTGGCAGAGAGGTGAGGATCCCAAAGAACAGATCTCAAGGAACCTGCCTCAGTGCCCCAGGCCCACCATGCCCATGAACCTGGTGAATACAGACATGTTGGCAGTAATGGGCTGTGGCTAAACACTTCCTGGAGCAGAGATGGTTGGGCTGGGGTGGGCTGGGGTGGGGTGAGCTTGGGAGTTAGAATGAAGACCTGCTTGGACAACCACAAATCAGGGAAGGCCATGAGCTACATGAGGGGTCCTGGGGCAGGTGGGAGGAGATTGTGGGCACACCCGAGCTATCACAATTAGCTCACGCCACTCCTGAGGCCCATGCATCCCATACCTGAGTGAACCACCAAAGGCATAGGCTGGGCCATGTGCAGAAACATGTGCCCTTTCTGGAGAAGAGAATTACAGACACAGGAGTGTGAGTGGAGACTCCTTCCCACAGATGGACCCCACCTTCCTGCTGATCCAGGCCAGGCGACTTGGTGACTGGGGAGTGGTACAGGAGGTCACTTGATGGTGGGGGAAGAAAGATTCAAGGAAGCAAGTGACCCTGCTCACCTTTACCTTGCACTCATTGACCTTCAGGTCCAGGAAACAATGCTTGGGTGGAAAAAAAAATCAGTAATCTGGTTACTTTGCAGGGAGGAGCCTCTTGGTTCCCAGCAAAAAGAGAAGCCAATTCAGGCTCTGTGCGTTTTGATGGTGTTGGGGGGGGGCAGCTGGGGGTGGCGCAGGCTGGTGTGGAAAGAACTGGGTTGTACTGACCACCACTCCTCGAATTTCCTCACCACCCACCAGTCCTGCAGGAATTTAATTGTTTTTATTACAGAAGTATTTAAAAAGTAGGAAAAGCAAAAAGGGCTAATAATTTCACCATCCAGTGAAAATCACTGTTAATGTTTTAAAGTGTAGTATTTAAATCCTTTCCCTACATGGCTGTGCGGATGTGGAGTGGGAGAGTATTTCCTAGAAAATAGAGTCTAGGTATGATTCCTTTTCCTCCTCCTTATCACATCAGAACATGAGGTCTGACTGCTTTGGGGACAAGGGGCTCTGGGACCTAACAGTGTAATGAGGGGCTCTTGGGTCATCATTGAGTCTCCCGAGACTGCAGGGAAGCTGTGACCTGAGGGAAAGGGGCTCTAGGTGTTTGTGTCCACAGAAGGCTGAGGGAGCATGAGGAAGGAGGAGGGAGAAGTAGGGCTGTGGTGGGGGATACGAGAAGGGCGGAGGAATGAAGGGAAGAAGCCAGAGGCAAGCAGGGAACTCCCCGAAGATTAGGCAGTAGACTTGACCTCCACACAGTCAAAAATCCCAGTGCAATTTTGGATTTCCCCAAACTTAACTACTAATAGCCTAATACTGACTGCAAGCCTTACCAAAAACATGAACTGTCAACTAACACATATTTTGTATGCTATATGTATTATATATTGCATTTTTATAGTAAAGTACACTAGAGAAAATTGTTAAGAAAGTCATATGGAAGAAAACATATGTTTACAGTATTGTAGTGTCTTTATCAAAAACGATTCACATAGAAGTGGCCCCATGCAGTGGGCCTGGGCAAGTGAGAGGGTGGAGACCCAGAGGTAGGGACCCATTCCCCAGGCCCCCCTCTTCCCCCCACCCCAGACCCAAGGACAGAGCACTTGGTGGCAAGCCCCCCTGTACCTGCTCTGTGCGGCTCTGACCGGGCAAGCCCCTCCCCACCCCCATGGCCTCCAGGATTAGCTTTATGGGCTGAGTGTTGCCTAGGCAGGCAGGCGCTCCTTTCTCTGCCAGCCCCCTGCTTATCAGCGCATCTACAACCCCCACCTCAACCTTATCTCACCGTCCATCTCCTTAGACTGGAAGTCCCAAGGCTTCAGGAGCCATTACCATCTCGCACTGCTCCAGCCCCCAGCAAAACAGAAAACTGCCCTACAAGGTCACCGCCTCCCGGTCCTGACTGGCCCCTCCCCACTCCCTGGGTGGAAGTGTGCTTCCTCTTGTCTCCGGGCATCTCTTCCTTTCCTTATTTGTCTTCCTTTCAACTCTCCTCTTAAGGGTCGTTTTGTCCATCTGTCAATCTTACACTAAAAGAAGCAGGGTCCCCTGCTCCTAAAGACCCCCAAGGGGGAGGTTCCCAGCCCATGTCTGCCCAAATCTCCCACATCTGTACAGGCAGAAGTCTTCCAAGAAACAATAAGTTGTGGCAGGTGATTTGGAGCTAAATTTCCAACTTTAAAGCCAGTTCTAGTTTTGCTACTAGCCATGGCCATCACCCCCCTTCTCTGAGCTCTGTCTCCTCATTAGAATATAAAGAGAGCCCCCAACCTATCCCATGTACATCCTTGGCCTCCTGAATAACTCCAATTTAATAACATGCATTTACAATCAGGAGAGAAATAGAACCCATCCTATCAGAAAGCAACACAAAGAGGATATCTGCCTTCAATCCTTTTGCCTACTCATTCCTGGGGAGAGTCCCAAGATTTCTCCATCCACCACCGTGGCTCGGCTCTTATGGTTCTACCTCTGGGCTCTACCCTGACTAGGTAGAAGCTGTGAGGGAAGGCAGAGGAGGGTAGCCAGGAAGTCCCTGGGAGGCGGGCTGTAGGGTTGAGGACAGAGACAACCCCAACACAGAGAAGCAGCACCTTAGGGCTTGGAGCCAATGTGGGGAAGGAGAACCAACCGTCCCCGGGCTCTTCAGACAGGACTCCATGAGACAGCACAATCATTGGCCCAATTCTACAGATTGGAAGACTGAGGCCCAGAAAGCTGGCCTAATTGATCTGAATTCAAACGAGGACCTGCCTGATGGCTGAGCTGCAAGGCTTCACTTTCCTCCTGTCCTGTATCCCACTAAGCGCTCACCTGGCTTGGGGGGCCCGCCTTCTGGGCTCCATCCTGCTTCCCCTCTATTTTCTACTGCCTCACCTTTCCTCACATCCCCTGCCTCGGCTTCAGCCTCAGCCCACCGCCAGGAATGGAGTTTCCTCGCTTCTCCCCTCCCAGCTCTTGGGTTCAGTGCCCCAGGGGCTCTGGAGAAAGAGCTCCTCCTCCTCCAGGTGAAGCTGCTGTCTCCTGACAAGGCCCCCGAGTACCCTCAGTGTGTGCAGGCGTGCGCATGCGTACACATACACACACACACACACACACACCCCACCCACAAGCAGCATGCTGCATACACAAGTCACACTGGAGATACTCTCTCTCCGTCCCAACCCCAAACAGACTCCGCCTCTTCCTCCGTTAAGGAGTCCCAGACTGGCTCCTTTTACCACATTCCCTAACCTGCCAGTGCCTGAAAGGAGAAGATATGGGGGCTCCTCCACCTAAGACAGAGGGACCCTGGGTCCAACTCCAGAAACTTCTGGCCTCCTGGCTGGTCAGAGAGCCGGACTGGGATCAGCGTGTGGATGAGGCCCACATGCTGCAACAGAAGAGGTAGGCTGCCCTAGTCATGCTGCCTCCCACCCCTCCCCGACCTCAGGGCCCTCTGAGCCACTTGGAGCAACCTGGAATGCAATGCCAGGCACTGGGCTGTACCCAGCCCCCTGGTTACAAACCCCAGCTGCCTCTTTTCGTGGGCAGGGCAGGAGGAGACTCAACGTAGGTTCCAAGCCAGGGACAAAATGACACCACAGTTCTAACCTGGCTGCCTCGTGGTGGACGGGGCGGGTGCGGGGGACAGAACGGGGCCAGACCAAAGAAGTCTGATGGGGGAGGTAGGAAGGTGCAGGCTGATAGAGGGCAAGTTACTGGTGGGAGGCATGAGATCCCACAGGTTGGGAAAGACTTGTCCCCTGGAGAAAGACTGAGGAGTTCCCATTCGTATGAATGAAAGTTGGCTGTGTGCGAGGGGAGGGGAGCTCGGCTTTGCATTACATCTGGAGCTGACCAGCTGATAAGGGAAACTCAAGCTTATCTACCTTTTATTGAGGAGTCTACCGTGTCCAGGCCATATCCCGAGGACACAGAGATTGAATGAGGCCTGTACCTGCTCCTGGGACGCCTTCAGGTCAGGTGGGGCTGGTACATCTGGGGACAGATCATTTCATGGACAAGTGGCCAGGGCCGGGACCCCTCCTGCAGGTGGGCCTCTGCCTCAGAGCATTTGGGGACCTGGTCGCCCATCAGAGAGCTGCCTAGGGGTTCAGGGAGCGGACAGGAGCAGGTCTGTGGTCTAGCTGGGGCTGTCCTCATGTGCGGGCGGTCTCTCCAGTGCCAGTGGCACGGGACCCCTTGGTTTAATGAGCTGCTCTTGTCAACTCGAAATGCTTCATTTTTGAAGTAGGAGTCCTGCATTTTCATTTGGCCCTGGGCCTCACAAATTGTGCAGCTGGCCCTGGGGACAGTCTCAGCCCGCATTTGGGAAAGGCTCTCTGCTTGCTCACCAACCCCCACCCCAGCCCCTGGGACGGAACTTTGGCCTCCCCACCTCCCTCCAAACTCCTGGGTGAGAGTAGGGCGGTCTTGGAGAGAGAGCTGTGTTCCGGACCTCCCCTCTGCAGATGGTGGTGGGCTAGAGGCCTGGCTGCCCCCAGAAGAAGAGGTGAACTCTGGCCCTGGTTGCCCTGAGCTGGGCGGACTCCCACTGGGTGGGATGGGAGAGGGGCTGGCCCATACTCTGCTGGTCCCTCCTGAGAGTACTTTTCTAACTGACAGATTTGAGTTCTACCTTAAGATAAAAAGCTTCTTCTTTAAGTAAAAAAGTTCTTGCTCTGGCTCCCAGGGCAATGGGACGTGAAGATCTGGGGGCTTGGGGACATCATGGGAACCACTGGTCATTCTGTTTGTCTGCCTTTCATCTCTCCCTCATGACCCTCACTTGCCTTGTATTCAGCTTGGGAGCCCACATGTGCTTGCCCAGCAGGATGGGCTTCAGTTTTATCTCTCGTTTGGTTCGTGGAGGCAGGGGAGAAACAAAGATCAATTGACAAGAGGCACCTTAGGTTGGATATCTCCACAGGCTTCTGTTCCCAGAGAAGCCCGAGGCTATGCTCCTCCTCCGTCAGGAATGGGGTAAAACACAGAAGGATGAGACAGTCTGTACCCCTCTCCAGATCTCCCCCTCCCCACCGACAGCAGGGATATGTATCTCAGCGGCCCAGAGGGGTATTTGGCATTTTGGCAGCTTGTAAATTTCCCAAGTCCCAACAACTGGCCCATCTTGGCCTCTCTGCCCCTCTGGTCTCTCAAAGTTCCCCTTGCCCAAGGAGAGCCGGTTCAGCAGGCCTGGGAGCAGGGGTGAAAATATTTACTCAGCCTAGATGGATTCAGACAGTCCAGGCCCTGATGGCTTTCTGTCAGTGTCCCTAGGGCTGCCTGCTCAGGTGCTCAGGCCTTCTGCCCCCCACAGACTTTCCTACCCACCTAAGGCTTGAGTAACACCACACTCCCTCTACCCCTCGCCCGGGAAAAGCTGGCAATGATGCAACCACAGGGGGAGCTCAGAGCCAGGCTCATCCCCGTCTGACCCTCAGCTAGACTCCAGCAAATAACTCTTCCCAGCATGCCACTGCACACCTTGTTTGACTCCTGTCTGTTCCACGTAGAAAACTTCTCTGATCTTCTCTCTGCTGTTGGCCTCTCTGTGATTCTGTCTCCATCTGACCCATGTCCATCTGCTCCCAGGATCCAAGAGTTTCCTCTGCTCCAGGCAGCCAAGGAAAATGACCTGTGTGTCCTGAAGAAGCTTCTGCTGGACCGAAACTGTGACTTCCGGCAGAGAGGTGGGACGTGGCTTGGGGTGACGGGAGGAGGGCCAGAAGCGCCTGCCCGCCTGACCCCCAGACGCTGAGGAGGTCTGCAGCGGGTGGTGGAGAGTACCTCCAGCTGGAGCCCCTTCCTTGAGAGGCCCCAGCAGTCCCTGACACCCCATCTTACTCCGCCGCAGGAGCCCTGGGGGAGACAGCCCTTCATATAGCCGCACTCTATGACAATCTCGAAGCCGCCATGGTGCTGGTAGAGGCTGCCCCGGAGCTGGTCAAGGAGCCCACCTTGTGTGAGCCATTTGTAGGTGAGGAGCCGCATAGTAATACAAGTTGGAGACCGGACGGGAGGCGCCAATGTCACCTCTTAACCTGGGCCTCTGAAGGAGGGGCAGGGAAGGAGAGACAGGGGGTTTAGGAGGGCTGCTCTTGAGTTGGAAGGAATGTAGAAGTCCTGGTCTTGGCCTTTAGCATCCGTGACTTTCTTCAGCCATTCCATTTCCTTTCAATGCCTCTCATGTTCCCTGAAGGACAAAACTCTGTTTATTTTTCTCATAGCAACATTAGAGTGGTCATATGTACACCCTACCCACAATAATCAAGAGGTGAGGGCAGTGAGGTAGACAGTCTATGGGACTAATCGCCTGCAGTCCCAGGCCACCATGGTGAGCCAGGACAAAAATCTATGCCAGGACCTATCAGAGACCTCCTGTCTGCCAGTGGGATGCTGTGTCCCTGCAGGATCCTGGGGACAGACCCCATGACTGAGAGCTCTCTCTGGCCAGGTCAGACTGCACTGCACATAGCCATCGTGAATCAGAACGTGAACTTGGTGCGAACCCTGCTTGCCCATGGGGCCAGCGTCTCTGCAAGAGCGACAGGCACAGCTTTCCGCCGCAGCCCCCGCAACCTCATCTACTTTGGTGGGAGCAGGGCCAGGACTGGGAGGCAGGGGGGGTGGGGAGGTGGGCAAGAGCCAAGGGAGGGAGGCTGAGGAGGGCTCCAACCCCGGGGAAAGCTGGATGGGGTCAGGCCTTACAGGGCTTAAGGCCAGAGCCAGTTCTGCCCATGGTACTTGCTCCAACCCTGCCTCTGGTTCTGCTGACAAGTGTCACCAAGCCCAGAGCTCAGATGTGGGGGGAAGGAGGCAGTCGCTCAGGGACACTGCCCATCCCCTTGGGCACTCATGCCACGGAGCCCTGTGTGTCCGCAGGGGAGCACCCTTTGTCTTTTGCTGCCTGCGTGGGCAGTGAGGAGATCGTGCGGCTGCTCATTGAGCATGGAGCGGACATCCGGGCCCAGGACTCCCTGGGTAAGAGCTGGGGTGAGGAGGGGAGCTGGGATGCTGGGGGCTGGGAGGGCAGGGACCTGGACAGCCCCCAGGCCTGTCTCGGGGTGAGCAGGGGAACAGCAGGGCCTTCGGTGCAATGGCCATGCGACACCCGTGTCCCGTGCAGGAAACACCGTGTTGCACATCCTCATCCTCCAGCCCAACAAGACCTTTGCCTGCCAAATGTACAACCTGCTGCTGTCCTACGATGGGCGCAGGGACCACCTGCAGTCCCTGGACCTCGTGCCCAATCACCAGGGCCTCACCCCCTTCAAGCTGGCTGGCGTGGAGGGCAACACCGTGGTGAGGGACGCTCGCTCCCTGGGCCCTGTGGCCTCCTTCTAAAGACCCTTCCTCCCAACCCCCCCCCCCAACAGGGCACAGTCCCTTACTCCCAACTCCGTGGCTAAATGCTCAGCTGCAGGCTTCCCTGATCCAGAACTTGGAGAAGGGCACTCTAGAATATCTGCTCTGGTGACCCCAAGTGCTGTTCCCTTGGCCTGTCCTCTTCTTTGCCATCTTGAGAGGGTTGGTGGGAAAGAGGGAGAAGCAGAAACCAAAGGAGGTTCACGCAGCAGAGGCGTGGGGCTCACGGACTGCCCGTTAGTGCCCAGGAGCCCACTGCAGCCCTCTGGGAGGTGTGGTTCCCGTGGCCGCTCCTCAAGCTGACCCTCTGACTCACCACTGTGTCCCCCCAGATGTTCCAGCACCTGATGCAGAAGCGGAAGCACATCCAGTGGACGTACGGGCCGCTGACCTCCACTCTCTATGACCTCACGGAGATTGACTCCTGGGGGGAGGATGTGTCCTTTCTCGAGCTCGTGGTTTCTTCCAAGAAGCGAGAGGTATGGATGCCACAGTGGACCTGGGGCTGTCAAATATCCAAGTAAAGCCTATCCGTTTCCTTAGATCCTGAGCTCCAGATACTTCCCTGTCTTTTAATAGTTGGGCATGAGAACAGAACCTTGGGGCCTTTGGGAGAAAAGTCCAGTCTGACTGCATTTTCCCTCTGTCCGTATCCAGCCCCTCTGCTTACGTTTGTCATACTATTGTTTTAATTGAGGACCTCTCCAAATCAAAGTCACTTCCTATCATTCATTCTGGTTTGAGCACCTTCTGAGTCCCAGCTGCTGTAGAAGGAACTGAGACTACAGAAATAAACCTCAGTTCCTGTCAGTCTGCTCCTCAAATTCTGGTCACTGTCCTTAGTAACTGCAGTGGGTACCACTTATGCCATTAGAGGGGTCTGGATAATGAAAAGTGGCAGCAAAATTGATGTCAAGTAACTTGTCCTGGATGGGCCACAGAAGATGTCACAGAGGAAGGGCTTGAGCTGAGTCTTCAACGGGGAGTTTGAAAGCACCAGAAAGGTGAAGAAAAAGAAAGCTTTCCAGAGAGGGGGAAACAGCGATACTATTCAGATAGGACTGAATTGAGTTAATAGGTGGGAAAGGAAAATTTGTTGAAGACTGTCGTAGAGAGGAGAACATTCTTCAAGCCCTCAGGAACCTCCAAAATGGTGACAAGATATAATTTCTGTTGTTTATCTGCGACACGACCATCCTAAGAACCCCTCTAGGACTGTAAGTCTTGGATAGTTGTTAGTAGTGACAGATAGAAGAAAACCTGAAAGGCCTGTTTGTGTGATTTTGCTTGCAGAATATTCCTGGAAACAAATAAACTTCAAGCAGGAATTTTTAGGAATTAGAATCCCAATCTCTTAGTGGTGTCTGGGTGGCTCAGTCGGTTAAGCATCTGGCTTTGGCTCAAGTCATGATCCCAGGCTCTTGAGATCAAGCCCCGCATTGGGCTCTCTGCTCAGCAGGGAGTCTGTTTCCCCATCTGCCTCTGCCTGTCACTCCTCTACTTATGCGTGCACTTGCTCTCTCTCTCTCTCTCTTTCGCTATGTCAAATAAATAAGTAAGTAAAAAAATAAATTAAAAAAAAATAACCCCAATCCTTCTGCATGAACAGTGCCAACAGAAATCCCAGGTCCCCAGTTTCAGCGAGCTCTGTGTTCTCCAAGTTTCATTCTTGTCTTGATCAACTACTTTTCCCTTCCCTCAAAATTCCGAGCCCCATTTACATTCCTCCCAGCTCTCTCCTTTAGCTCCACCAGAAGCCCAGAATCCCATATTATGGCAAAAACAGGCTCTCTGGCTGGAGATGTTTCCACTTCCTGCCCTGAGCTGCCAAACATGTCAGAAAATACCCACCTCCTCTTCTTCCCTCTGGGTTCAGTGGAAAAGATATTATTTTTGCTAATGGTTAATTCCTCCAGCTCTGCTTTGAATTAGGCTTTTCTTACTTTCTCAGATGCCTTATCCCTTCTGTCCCTCTCTCTCATTTGTGCTTAACCTCTTACCATGTACTTACATCAGAGTCCCACCCCACCCTGGGGGCTTAGATTATTGCCACATCCAACCCCTGTACCTTTATTGCGCCTCTCTGGTCCACAACACTTCCAGAGCAAATGTGACTGCTTCCTTGCTTTCCCCCCCAATGCTCCCCATTGCATTCAGAAAGATCATTCAAATTCCTGACTATGGCATTCACAATGTGCAATGGTCTGCCTCGTATCCATGTCACCCTTATAACTCCTGCCTGCCACTCCCCATCAGTCCTCTCATGTCCCCAGACACCCCCGGCTTTCATTTGCAGATGACCTCTCTCACCTCCCTGCCTTGGCAACTGCTGCTACTTCATGGAAGGATCTTCTCAAGCTCCTCCTTCTTCATTCCACTAAGTACTACTCATCCCTCAAAATTCATTGGTGCTCAAATGCCTTGTTTTACTTCTATGATAGTTCCCCTGCAGCACTCACATGAGGCTCAGCATAGAGTGGAAATTTTCTAGTTGTCTGAAAATGAAATGGCTGGCTAACCGAATGAAAGATGATTGCACAGTTAGAGCCCAGCCCTCTGGGACCCGGTAGGAAATCCTGCCTGCCTCACTGGGCTGGCCACCCCCATCTGTACTCTGCTTCCATGCCAGGCTCGCCAGATCCTGGAGCAGACCCCAGTGAAGCAGCTGGTGAGCTTCAAGTGGAAGAAATACGGGCGGCGGTACTTCTACATTCTGGGTGCCTTGTATACCCTGTATATGATCTGCTTCACCACCTGCTGCATCTACCGCCCCCTCAAGTTCCGCATGGGCAACCGCACAGACCCCCGGGATAATACCGTCCTGGAACAGAAACTACTGCAGGTGACGCCTCTTCGAAGGGGGTGGAAGGGAGTGGTAGCAGGGGATGCTGGTGCTGGAGAGTGGAGGGGAACCTGGGAAAGGCACCACGCACTGGTCTCCAGAAGCTGCAGGCTCCTGATCACCCAGGCGCAAATTAGGCATGAGATAGGAGACCAAAAAGGTGACCTAATAAGCAAAAGCGCACTTGTCCAAGGAGCTGTAGTTTTTCTCACTAACCCTGAAAGAACACTTGGTATTACGAACACCATGCATTTGTCAACTTCTTATAATCTGCAAAGCCTGTTGTTCTAAAAGGAGGAAACCTGTGCTCCGGGTACATTTCTGAGTCGATTTCTGGTGTGCGAGGGCAACACAGGCATCCCCCCTGGCCTACGTTCTCTCCTGTATGCTGTCAATATAAGGGTGTTGACAATCATGTGTTCTCTGTCTGACCACCTGCCTGGTCTGCTGAAGAAGGGGGCCTGGATTAAGTAGCAGGTTGCAGTCAATAATTTTTGAGGTTCCGTTGACACCTGTGGGCTTGCCATTCTGTAGTGTCCTTCAGAGACCCAGGGAGGTAAGGATGGCTCAGTAGAGGTCTAGAGGAGCTCTGAGAGTCAGCTGTTGAAGGGAGCAAACTCTCCTTCATGCGTGACAGAATGAGTAGACTCTAGTGAGTGCTCCCAAGCATATGTAGTCAGCAAGTATGGCTGCATTGCATTGGTTTCCTGTTCATGGGTAACCAAAATTGTTGTCCTGCTGACCTGAAATAGCCAAAAATGCGTGCACATGTATGGGCAGGAAGCAGAAGACAGAGGAAGAAAGAATTTTCCCTAGTAAGTAAGAGCTAGGTGACTGGAGGTTGATGTTGTATGCAGGCTGGGCCAGCCACAGGTAGGATGCAGCCTAAGCTAGGAAGAGGGATCATTTGGGTCAGAAGGGGAACATAAGCCGTTTGCCCAGTCAATGAGAAAAATCTCTGAGTCAGCTTAGTGGGAGGCTCAGAGAAGCAGCAGACTAAAGCCTCATCAGACCCCAGAGTAGGGCAAGACGCTCCATCTCTCTTGCTTCTTAACCACTTCTCAGTATAAAGTGTGCTCATGGATCCAGAGCCAGTCTCTGACTGAGTCGAGTGTTCTCCCTGGAGAGGACTATCCTGATTGTGGTGGGGCTGCCTTGTTAGAGTGGGCACCCATGCGCTGGGGGAGGTTGTGTCCCATGCATCTCAAAGTGGGCATGAGGGCTGGCCCCAACATGGAACCCACAGAAGGGGAAATACGGATTTTGAAGACATGGCCCAGTGGGGTAGGCAAGGGACTAGAAATGGGGAAAGCGTATACACATGAATGAGTTGAGGGCAGCTGGGCTTTCCCAACATTCTAGACCCTATTTATCAGTCATCTTGTTTTCCTGGTCCTTCTTAGTCCCAAGCTTACCTGGGATTTTTCTGGATTTAGAATGTAGATAGCATTCTGGCCTAAGAGTTGTGTGATGCTGAACGATTGATTACTTGGAATCTTCTCTATGTGCCCCCTTTCTCTTTGGCACAGGACTAATCTCTTCCTTTGATCCAGATGGTCTCTAGTTAGAAGATCCCTCCCCCCTTACCACAGGACTAAGGGGAGCATAATTATAGCTGAGAACACCTCCCACTCCCTCTTTTTTTCTTTCCTCCCCCACTCTTATCATCGTTACCCTTTTGTCTTCCACCTAGATAATAGATTCTTTAGGCCAAATAGAAGACTCTTAACTTTTAAATGTTCCTTTCTTGGTGGGAGGGAGGGGCTCAGAGATTAGGAATGCTTCTGTAAGGGGTTCAGGTAGCAAAGACCAACAATGGAAGGTTGCTATTGTTTCGTGTTCCTCCTTGATGGGTGTCCTGAGTTTCTGGTTTATCTGTGTCCTCTTACTCATTAGTAAGCCCATCTGGATAATATCAGGGGCTCCTAAATTTATCACTATGGTCTGAAAGATCCTGCTTTCTCAATGTACCAGGCTTGTTAATATTAGGAAATTCTCTCTCTCTCTCCCTCTCTCTTTTTTTGCTTTCCATTACTTAAGAGTCTTAGAAAAATGAAAATGCACCAATAATGTCATGATTTAATTAATGTAATTGTTGACATGTTGGCTAGTCCATGGAGCTTTATCTTAGACAAATGAATACTATCTAATTATACAATAAATCTGTGCATGCAAGGCGCTCTCAGTCACTGACGGATTTCCCCTGTGGATCTCATGGGATCCACAAGAGCAGCCCAGCATCACCTTCTCAGGCCATTTGAAAGGAGAAGAAAAACTCATCTGTCTATATGTGGTGGTGCAAATGCCACAGAAGCAGAGAGAAATGAGGATGGAGTGAATGTCTCTGTCCAGTTTTCGAGGTATCTTTGGGGGTTACTGCACTCTAAGATGCCTCATTGTTCAGCTATAAAAGTTGTGCATTTCCAGAGTTTCCCAAGAACTCAATTAATTGAGTTGATTTCCTACCTCCATTCAATTCTACTTGGTTTAGGCAGAACGACATACACTGTAATGCTAGTTCTCTTGGGTTTCCAGACGAGAGGAAGGCGCCAAGCATAGGAGTCGAGCAGCTTGGGTTTTAGTCCTAACTCTGAAGTAGTTGTTCGACCTTGCATAGATCCTAACTCTTACTAGATCAGTGGCTTTTAACCAAGATGGGAAGACGGTAACAATATTTGTTTCTAATACATCAGAATATGTGAAGATGCAGCCCCCCCGTCGATGGTATTTTTAAGAACTCTTTGAGTGATCCTAATATTCACCTGGGGCTGAGAACTACTTACTGGCTTCTGTTTCTGAAACCTATTCATCTACAACTTTCCAGTCTTAAGTCAATCCCTCTGATCTTTTAGTTTCCTGATGTGCTGTTCAGCAAGAGGGCAATGCTCTCTCATTGAAATTCCTCTTTGTCTCCTGAAGACTTCTTCGATCTCTCTCCTGCCCTTTTCCCAAAAGCATTTCACTAATTTGTTCATTAAGCAAATAATCATGGAGAGCCTGTAGAGCCTGGACATTGTTGTAGGCATTAGGAATTTATCACGGTCTGAGCAAAACACACATGATCTCTGCCCTTTTGGAGTCTACAGACTGGTTGATGTTAAGTGAATGAATAGAAATTTCATCACGACCTGTGATTGTTACAATTCACATTATGGTTTCGTATGACAAGAAAAAAGACAGGATATTATGAGAGTTTAAAAGAGGGGCCTAGACATGCTGAAAAGCCAGAGGCAGCTTCCCTGAGGGATATACCTAAGCCGAGAGCTGCACACCGGTTAAAGGTGCAGAGTTAGTCTTAGGTGGAAAGCATGCACCCAAAAAACCCCTGCCTTAGGAAGAATTTTGCCAACATCTGAGAACCAAAAGAAGAGCTAGAGCACAGGAGCTGGGCAGGGCGGAAGCTGCCAGATGAGGCTGTCCAGGCAGACCCTGCTCAAATCATGAAGGGTCTTGCAGGCCATCTTGAAGATTGTACTTTCTATGCCAAAGGTAATGGGAAGCTCAGAAGGATTTTAAATAGGGGAGGAACTTAACAAGACCTTTGATTTAGAAAAACATCTCTGTTCGTAAGGTGGAGAGCAGATTTGAGGACACCAGGGTGGATGTGGGGAGACCAGTTAAGAGGCTGTTATGGTTCAGCAAGCAAGAGATAATGGTGGGTTGGCCTAGGGATGTGCTGGGGGCAGGGTTTGGCATCGCTATGGCACAATGGATTAGATCAGCAGAGAAGTGCGCAGACCGTGGCCGGAATGACTCATAGGTTTCCATTCATTTAAATGATTTTGCAAGGACCTGGATGGAGCTAGAGAGTATAATGCTAAGTGAAGTAAGTCAGTTAGAGAGATAATTACCTTAGGATTTCACTTCCATGTGGAATTTAAGAAACAAAACAAACAAAGCAAAGAAAAGAGACGAACAACAACAACAACAAACAAAACCCTACTCTTAACAATGGAAAACAAACACGATTATCAGAGAAGAAGAGTGAAATACGGGAGAGGGATACAGAGTTCACTTGCTTATCTCAGACCCTGGGTGATGTATGATATTGTCGAATCACTGTATTATACTCCCGAAACTAACTTAACACCGTCTATGAACTATAGTTATTTTTTAATTTTTTAATTTTTAAAATTAAAATTTTAAAAAGGAATAGAAAGAACACTGTCCTAAGAATATCTACAAAAGCAACAACAAACTGAATAATTCAGGAATCATTTATTAAACATTTGCTTTGGGCAAAAAAAAAAAAAAAAAGAAGAAGAAAAAAAAGAAAAAACAAATGTTGTCCTCCCGCTATCATGGTCAGTGCGATTGATTTGTCTACACATCATTATTCCTCACAAGCTCTGAACAACCCAAAACACCGCAGCTATTTGAGAACCCAACTGATAGCCAGCTCTGCACAACATGCTTCAGGAATCCTAAGCACCTTATTGGGGACAAGCACAGCAAATTAAAAAGGAAAAGAGATGAACAGAAGTAGGGAGGTTGGTAGGTAAAAATAACATGTGCTAAGTGCTTGCTTTGTGCACTTGACACGCATTTACCAGTGCTTGTGGGAGCTGATTAAAATGCAGATTCTGACAATAAAGCTCCAGTGGGACCTGATATCTCCAACTAGCTGCAGGGGATGCTGATGTTTTGATTCCGTGGGCCACATTTCGGATGACAAAGCCTCATATCATTTAATCCATATAGATACCCTAATTACTAAGGAAAAGTGTCACCATTTTAAAGACGATGAATCTGAGGTCAGGAGAGGTTAAGGTCACTCAGCTGGTAAGGGCAGCCCTGGGACCAGGATTTTGGTCTGCTTCACTTAAGAACTTCGCTTTTAACCACTGAGCTAGGCCATTTGTCTCTCCGGAGTGATATGCTGGGTCCCAGTCTTCTTTCTCTGTGGTCCCACAGAGAAACTCACGGCTCCAGGCTTTGAGGGCCTCCTGGGGCCTGCCACATGCTCCACTTGGTCTAGCTATGCCTCATCTCTCACTGTCTGGATGGGGGACACCGAGGGTTAGGAGCAGCTCTGGTTAGGAACCCCTGCACACTCTAGAGGATCAGAGTAGCCCCTCATTACGACCCAGCAGGACTTTTTCTGGGAACTTCCTTTGCAAGTTGGGGTCTTGGGGAGGAAAAGAAGGTCTAGGACTGGACATGGAACATTGTTTCTGCTGTCTTCTCACTTCTTCTGGGTTGCTCACGCTCTCTGCCCTTCTCCGCATGGTGCAGGTGACTCTGACTCTGCTATGCCCACCCACTCTGGGCATTTCCTTCCAGGCAGTGAGCTCAGCCAGCTGGTAAATGAGAGCAAGGTCATTAGGCTCCCTTCCATGAAGTATGAATGATCAGCCTCCTCAGGGGATTTGGTTGTTGACAACTGAAATTCCAAGCATATGATGATGTGAAGAATTCCAGTCATTAATGAGAGACATTTATTTTTAGAGGAGCGGGGTAGGGTATTTTCTCAGTGCATTATTAGCCAGGCCCTCTTAGGTGACCTTGAGCTACAAATCTCAGAATCCTGGAAAAGCCCAATTCTTTGTGACCTTCTCCCCATTTGCTTCCAGATGGGTTTCCCCCAGTCCCTCTTCCGGATTCCATCTTTATCTCCCTTCTGCAACTCTCAGATCGTGCTCAGCTTGCACCTGCCTGCTTACCCCATCCTCTCCCCCCATCCTTCTTTCAAACGAATAGAGCATCCTCTACACGGTGCGCTGTGCATTGTGGCTGAAAAGCAGTGAGATGCTCCTGCTCTTAGGGAGCTCTGAGATTACAGGTGAGGCAGGGAGTACCCTGATAATTATAATGTGCTGGGTAAGGTCTGTAAGCAGAGTGGTGCCAGGTGCCTGGGGGAGAACCCCCTGAGCTGGGGTGGAGCAGCAGGAGAGGAGCCCTAGGAGGAATGCGATCACCTGACTTTCAAGGCTTAAGGTGCGCCAGGAACTGTGATGAAGGAGGGCATTTTAAGAAGAGGGCACAGTCTACAAAAAGGCCTGGATTAACACCCAAGAACCCCAATAGTTCCGTGTGGCTAGAGCATCACACAGAACATGGGGACACAGAGGAGGAACCAGACCAGCAAGGGTTCTGTACATCACGACATACGGTAGTCCAGATCTTATTTTCTTAAATTCACCCCTCCCGGTGGCACTCCTAATTAAAAGAATATAGGCCCATGATTTAAAAATCAGAGGGCAGGCATAATGAAGAGCATGGGGGCCGGCCCCTCCTGACATATGTCTCGTTCCATGAAGGCAACGAGGTTTTACCTCTTTAAGCTTTTCATTCCGGTTGTTATCGCCACCCTGCTGAACAATACGCTTGTGTCTTTATTCCTTAATTAAATTTAGACATTATCAATGGGATTTCTGCTACGATAAAGACCTTAGAGCACCCTCCATTCACGTCTTCCCTCCAATTCTTTTTTAAAATTATTTATTTATTTATTTATTTATCTCTCTATCTACCTGAGAGAGAGACTGAGAGAGAGAAAGAGAGAGAGAGAGCATGCAAGCAAGGGGAGGAGCAGAGGGAAAGAAACTGTCCCGCAGACTCCCTACTCAGCGCGGAGCCCAACGTGGGGCTTGAGCCCACAGCCCTGGGATCATGATCTTAGTTCACACCAAGAGTTAATGCTTCACTGACCGAGTGACCCCAGCACCCCTCTCCCTTTCATTTCTATTCTGAAGACTTAAGGCAACAAGGAAATGTAGTGAACAGGGATGCCATGTCATGACATAAGCATTTTAGAAAGACCAGTCCAGAAGCACGGTGGGGAGTGGGCCAAATGAGGGACATGGCTTCATGGTAAACCAGATGACAGATGCCACGGGTTTGCATTAAGGGAAAAGTGCTGTGAATTGAGGGAAAGGGTAGCGTTTGAGAGAGAACTGGGAGACTGAATGAACAGGGCCTCAAGAATGAGTATGTCTTCTACTTTACTTTGTCAAAACACAACCTGATCCCAAAACCATTTTACGAAGACCACAAATCCCGAAAGCTGTGGGTCAGCTTCTGGATATAGACAGAAAATCTTTTTTTAAAAAATTATCACATAATGTATTATTTGTTTCCAGGGTACAGGTCTGTGACTCATCATTTTTACACAATTCACAGCACTCACCATAGCACATACCCTCCCCAATGTCCATCACCCAGCCATCTTATCTCTCCCACCGCCCTCCCCTCCAGGAACCCTCAGCTTGTTTCCTGAGATTAGGAGTCTCTTTTGGCTTGTCTCCTTTCCTGGTCCCATCTTGTTTCATTTTTCCCTCCCTTCCCTCCATGAACCCCTGCTCTGCCTCTGAAATTCCTTATATCAGAGAGATCATATGATAATTGTCTTTTTCCGATTGACTTATTTCGCTTAACATAATACTCTCTAATTCCATCCATGGTGTTGCAAATGGCAAGATTTCAACTTTTTTATGGCTGCATAACATTCCAGTGTGTGTGTGTATCATTTCTTCTTTATCCATTCATCTGTTGATGGACATCTAGGTTCTTTCCATAGTTTGGCTATTGTGGACATTGCTGCTATAAACATTTGGTGCATGTGCCCCTTTGGATCACTACATTTGTATCTTTTTCTTTTTTTAAGATTTTATTTTTTTATTTGTCAGAGAGAGAGAGAGAGAGATCACAAGCAGGCAGAGTGGCAGGGAGAGGCAGAAAGAGAAGCAGGCTCCCTGCTGAGCAGAGAGCCCGATTCAGGACTTGATCCCAGGATCCTGGGATCATGACCTAAGCCAAAGGCAGTGGCTTAACCCACTGAGCCACCCAGGTGCCCCAATGCATTTGTATCTTTACGGTAAATACCCAGTAGAGTGATTGCTGGGTCATAGGGTAGCCCTATTTTCAACTTTTTGAGGAACCTCCACACTATTTTCCGGAGTGGCTGCACCAGCTTGCATTCCCACCGAAAATGTAGGAGGGTTCCCCTTTCTCTGCATCCTTGCCAACATCTGTCATTTCATGACTTATTAATTTTAGCCATTCTGACTGGTGTGAGGTGGTATCTCACTGTGGTTTTGATTTGTATTTCTCTGATGCCGAGTGATATTGAGCACTTTTTCATGTTAGACAGAAAATTTTGAATTCAATCTCCAAAGAATAAAATTCTCAGAAATTCAAAGGAAAGCTCATTCCCAGCTTGAGTTTAGGCTTAATGGAGGTGGTTAATGAAGGGAGAATTCGTATTATCAGTTCAATAGACATCAGTAAGTCATTCATCAAAATTCAGTGCTCCTGTCCATTTTTTAAACATGAAAATCTCAATTATGAAAAGTTATCTATTCCAATTGAGAGCCAGACTTATACGTATAAGTGTGAAACACTAGAATTCTCCCTTAAAACAAAAGGAAAAGCAAAGTGTTCTAAAAGCCCAATGGCTCCATTATTTTTTCATCTTTATTGGGGTATAACTGACTAAGAAAATTGCGTGATACCTAAGGTATACATTGTAGTAACTTGGAGTATGTGTACAATGTGAAAGGGTTCCCACTATCTAGTTCATTAACACATTCACCACCTCACATAGTTATTCTCTTTGCTAGTTTTTGATGAGAGCAATTAAATTCTACTCTCTTAGCAAATTTGTTTAAAGATTTATTTATTTATTTTAGAGAGAGAGAGAGAGTGCAAGCAGGAAGGGCAGAGGGAGGGAGAGAACCTCATGCAAACTCCCTGCTGAAGGCAGAGCCCCATGCAGGGCTTGATCTCATGACCCTGAGCCAAACCCAAAAGTCGGACTCTAAATTGTCTGAGCCACCCAGGCGCCATTTCAGTTGTATAATACAGTGCAGTAATCCACCGTAGTCCTGTTGTATGTTAGGTTCTTAAGTCTTATTTATCTTATAGCTTTAAAAGTATAGACCTTTTTACCAACTTCTCCCTATTTCTTCCACTCCACAGACCCTGCCAACCACTTTTCTATTCTCTGTTTCTAGGATTTTGACTTTTTTTTTTTTTTTTTTTGGTCCCACATATAACTGGTAGCACTTGCAGTTTGTCTTTCTGTGTTGGGCTTATTTTACTTAAGATAATGCCCTTAAGATCCATCTATGTTGTCACAAATGGCAGCATTTCCTTCTTTTCTTGTGGCTGAATAATATTTTACTGTGTCCATGTTTTTTTTATCCATTCATCCATTGATGGTCACTTAGGTTGTTTCCATATCTTGGCTATTATGAATACTGCTACAATGAATAGGGGGGTGCAGATATCTCTTCAAGATCCTGTTTTTATTTTTTCTGGGTGCATGCCTAGAAGTGGAATTTCTGGATCATATTACGGTTATGTTTTTAATTTTGTGAGGAACCTCCATACTGTTTTCCATGGTGCTGTATCAATTTGCATTCCTACAGTGCATAAGAGTTCCCTTTCTCTATATCTTCACCAAATTGTTATCCCCTGTTTTTTTTTTTTTATGATATTCTATCAGGTGTGAGGTGATAATATCATTTTGGTTTTGATTAGCATTTCCCTGGTCATTGGTGATGTTGAGCAACTTTATATGTCTTTGGGAAAAAATATTTATTAAGTTCCTCTGACCAGTTTTTAATTAGATTGTTTGTTATTTTGTGCTATTGTGTTGTATGAACTGCCATTATTTTTATTGCAATTTTCACACATATATATTACTTTTTACTTTCTAGAGAGAGCAATTAAAGACAAATAAAACCCCTATGTGAAGGTCTTGTGTGGTGACCTTGGACAGCAGTGAGGAAGGGGGCCCACAGGAGACTGTGGCACTGTCTGGCCTGGTTTAGGGGAGAGGACTTTGGGGACAGAGTTGTGGAGGCAGCTACTTTAGGACAGTCAGATCCCCGGTGGAGCTGTGACAAAGCTCGGGACACCTGTTACTCACGTGAACTTGTGCAGAACTCCTACTTGGTTTGTTTTTGTTTTATTTGAGAGAGAGAATGCAGGGTTGGGGTGGAGGACAGAGGGAGAAGGAAAGAGAGAATCTCAAACAGATTCCCTGCGGAGCACAGAAGCCCCATAGTGAGGCTTGCTCTCCCCATCCTGAGATCAGGACCTGAGCTAAAACCAAAAGTTTGTCTCTTAACCGTCTAACTCAGGCACCCCAGAACTCCTACTTGTAAAGGAATCTGTTAAACAAGCTGAGGTGTGGAGGTGAGGGGAAGCCCCAGAAGAAGAGTGTGGTGACTGTACCCAACCCTCTCCATGGGTTGGGAGTTTCACCTTTTCATCTCCTGAGGGACTGACTAGCCAATGCCCATCTCCCACTGTCCTCTAGGGGCGCTGTGATTCCCCCCAAAACGCGCAGAGCCAACTTGTGCAGTTTTTTTACTTAGTTGAGCCAAGAAAGAAAGGTTGGTGGCAGTTTTCCAGACATATTTAACCAAGATACAAACTTGTAAAAAAAATTCAAAATTTTTGTACAGACACATATCTGGCACAGATGCCGATATTTTATTTCTATAGTTAATGTACTTATTATTTATCCCACTCACTACCTGACCTCAAAAGGAGTTGCAATGTTTTACAACTAAAGAGAGATGCTATAGGAACATTAAAATAAAGAAAAAGAACAAGGCTCATGAATTGAATTTCAGGACAGAGGTGGAGGAATTCAGTTAGACCTGAGTATAAAAAACAAAACAAAAGAGAACAGAACAAACACGCAACCTCGGAGCCTCCTTGGAAGCAAGGCACAAGGAAAATTGTCCATTAGATGATAACATAAAATTGACCAGTTTGTCAGGAGAATATCAATTCTTTAAACAACAACAACAAAGTCACCGAAGTCTAGCCACAGGTGGTTAGATCACATTGTTTACCAGGAACATAGACACCAGCTCTTTTTCTGATCTCTCTTGGGCCCTTGGATTTACCTGAAACATTTCCACCCTCTGCTGGTAAGTCTGGTCCTACTCTTCCATGAAGGCTTTGGAGCTGTCACTTTCTGAGCAACCATGGGGCTCCTGGTGGTACCTTCTTTATATCATTGATCACCTCCTACCACATAGCATCTCTTCCTATTTCAAAGCTATGCCTCTCACTGGACCATTCACCAAGCATCCTGCTGAGGGATGCTTAGAGGTTCCAGTTTATCAGCAGAGCAGAGATGATTAGCATTCCTTTCGCCTAATGAGGGATCACATCCTTCCTAGCTTAGATCATCAACTTTCCAACTGGAGCCAGGGACTCTCAACTCTTTTCTTGGGTGCACCACTCAGAGAGGTGACCTTAGAGAAGGGAGTTCCTCGAAGTGTAAAGCATACCTGAATGTGTTGAAGTTATTTGTACAATTTCATGGGGGAGATTACATATATATGAACACATTTTTCTGGAAAAAGTGTCCACAGTCTTAATGATACTCTCCAATGGACTCATAACTCCAAAAAAAGTTAAGGATCATTATTGTAGAATTCTATCACTGAATATGTGTAATGTTGTAAGACTTTCACTGTGAAATCACATGCACATAAAGAGGATGGTCTTCTTTGACCTTGACCTTAGGGCTATATCTTCTATACCCCATTGCTCAGGATAAGGCTAGGATAAAGGATAGGGATAAGGATAAACTAAACCCTTCCAAAACTAAAACCCATTCAATATCTCTAACCCTTTTTTTCTGACATTTTTTCTGTTGCCAAATCATAATTAAACTACAATTAATATATCTATGGTGCTTTCTGGTTTATAAACTACATCCAGATACATCACCTAATATGATCTCCACAATAACACTGGAAGGTGAAGCATTCAAGTTTCCATTTTACAGATGAGAAACCTCAGACACGGAGAGATTTTGGTGGCTTATTCAAGGTTTTGCTAAAATTTGTTGGTTCTGGGTCCATTCTGGAATCTGACTTCTGTGATATGTTTACAGCCTAGTCAATCTTCCAAACACCACAATGAGATTGGAAAAGCTGGACTTTCAGCATAGTTGAAACCATCCCAAACCACTAATACTTCTTCCTGTTGGTTTAGCTTTCTCGACTCAATGCTCTGAAATGTGATCTCAGCCCCTTGGTACACACATCATAAATTACTGCTCACCATATATATTAGAGCGATTTGCTAGGGGGTGGCTCATGTTATTAGCATGTACAACACATATTAAGCTTTGGATACATAGACTAATGCCCTGATCACAGAGTTAGCCACAATAACAAATACAATAGTGGGGGCTGGGAGGAGTGATGGTGGTAATGGGAGCTTTTCTGTATCTGAGACAGACCTCAGTTGCTTTAGACCACTTGCCCGAAAAAGATTGGACTCTTGATCCATCAAAAAGTGCTTACCCTGTACTACTCCCACAGGAGGCCTATGTGACTCAGCAGGATAAAATCCGTCTGGTGGGGGAGTTGGTGACCGTCATAGGGGCTGTGATCATCTTGCTCCTAGAGGTGAGGTACCATCAAGGTCCAAGCTGAGGCCATCCATCTGGGGTCCCAGATTGAGCTGCAGTCCACATTGTCCTTTTGTTTTACTGGCCTCTTCCTAGATCCCAGACATCTTTAGGGTTGGTGCTTCTCGATATTTTGGACAGACTATCCTCGGGGGACCATTCCATGTCATCATGTAAGTGTCCCTTCCTTTCGGTCTCCTGCTTTCCCTTGCCAGGATTGTTCCAGGTCTCCCATTTACTCTCTGGGACCTAGAGCTCAGTTGACTCTCACCTTCAGGGATTGCTCTCCGGCAGGCTCGTATGTGTGTTTTGGGTGTAAGGACTAAGCCTGTGGGGGTACTACCACAAGTTTTCACCATGCTAGAGGAGACCAAGAATTTTTCCTCTCTCACTCATTGTTCTCTGCCTCCCGCCCCCCCCCCCCCAGCATCATCTATGCCTGCATGGTGCTGGTGACCATGGTGATGCGGCTCTCCAACATGAATGGAGAGATGGTGCCTATGTCCATCGCCCTGGTGCTGGGCTGGTGCAGTGTTATGTATTTCGCTCGAGGATTCCAGATGCTTGGTCCCTTCAGCATCATGATCCAGAAGGTCAGTGCTTTCCCCAAAGCTTCCTCTGGCTTTAGCCTTAGGACATTTCTGGACAAAGGGAGGAAGTCAGAGCAAATAGGAAAACAAAATACTGCTCTGAGTGAATCTGGTGGAGCTAGGGGGCCTCCAATCTAGCAGGATGGCTGTAGAGAGACAGCCACTCCACCTTCCCTTCCCTTCCGTTTCCTGTAGATGATTTTTGGAGACCTCATGCGTTTCTGCTGGCTAATGGCTGTGGTTATTCTGGGATTTGCCTCAGGTAAGAGCACTCTCCCCTCTTCTACTAGGTCATGGGGTCCAGTTCTTCAGAAAGTTGGCTTACTCTTGCTCATTTGTACTCTGTTTTGATCGCCACCCCCCATCCTGGTAGAAACTGACTAAAAAAGTACACTCATATCCATAGGATCAGGGTCACTCAGGTTGGCTTAGAAGGGAAACCATGTGCTCTGACCAATAACATTCATGTTGACTAACTGCTCTGCGAGATCTTTAAAGAAGAGATAAAAGAAAAGCTTTGGAGAGAGAGGGCCATTCAACAGGAAAGACTGGCCAGTTGCGGATCTCAGAAAACTGTGTGGGCAGAGACAGTACAATATTTAACTCCTCTATGTTTATACTTCAGAAGAAGAAACAAAGAATTCAGTAACACAAAACATACTTTTTTCTTCCTATGTGTGATTGAAGTTGAGAGAAGAAGAAAGAATTCAAGGAGGGGGTGCCAAAAGAGATTCTAGAAAGTTTGAGAATGAAGGAGGAAAACAGAAGAAAAAAAACTGTAAAGAGAATTTGAGGAAAGGATGAGCTAGGTCTCAGTCTCAGCCCAAGCCACTGGTTGGGGGAGAGGGGGAGCATCAGGGTAGAGAGAGGAGCAAAGTCAGAAAATAACAGCCAGTGTCTGTTGGGTGAGGGAGGTGAGGGAGGGTGAGCGTGGTGAACAAGTAGGAGAAAGTTCTTAGGGAAAGGATGGAAGAGCAGTAAGTCTGGCAGCTCAAATCCAGTCTCTAACGTTTACAACTAAACATCTATAAGACAAGAGGATGTCCTAGGCAGTATTTGAAGACATCCCCCCACCCCAATTCTAAAAGACCATGGCTTTTAGTAGAAAGGGCACTATTCTTATCCTAAGAATTTCCATTTAACAGGGATTTCCACCAAATAGTAGACTAAAAAAATACCCCAAGATCTGAGCTAGGAATGGGTAAAACTGTGGTAGTCTGCCTATTTGGAGTATTCCTTCTGTATTCCTTCTCCCTCATTCTCCACCCCATCTGCTCACATCTTAAATTACTGCTCACAACATGTGTGTGTAGTTACACAGTATGCATATGTTGCATGTAGTATTTGGTATCATGACTTGGTGACTACAGAACGAGGCCATGATGACGGAGTAGCTTTCTGTAGATGTCTTATACCCAGAATCTCCCAAACCATCTCTTCTCGGTTGTTGTACTTGCTTTTTGATGCTTTGCCATAGACCCTATTTCCATTCTTGAGATCCCTTAGTTTATACTTCAGTTCCTCATACAGACAGGAGTCTTTTAAAGGTTCTAATGCCGTAGTACAGGATGTGCAGTATTATCCAGCAGGCTACACACTGAGCAGGGAAACCTTCTCCATGAGGGTCCAAGATCACCCAGGGAATCTCAGAGTGATGGATGGTTATTTAAAGGTCACTGAGATTTTTTTTTATAGGCGCTTTTCTTTTAGTCATTTCTTATGTCAATTCTTTGAAATTGTTGGAGAGTCCATGCATTCTTGTAACCAATCATCTTTTAAATATTCTATTTTCTAAGATGTGAAAAGCAGTTGATGACTTATTTTGTGTGTGTATAGTAAGTCACCTAACTGCTTTCACCATATATATATATATATATTTATAATACATGCACATACTTTATATACACATTTTGCTAAATGACTGAGTATTACCATTGTCCAGAGTGATGAACTTGGTCATCTGACATCTCAGGGTTTGCCAGATCCACATGTAGAATATTACTTACATGTATACAGTCACATATGTACATTTATGGGCTTATCTGTGTGTCTGCAAGTGTGTAAGTATGTGGAGATATGACTAGGCCCATACTTATTGTGATAACTCCCTGTTTCCCCACCTCCATGCCCACTTCCTGGGCGGAGCAGCGTTCTATGTCATTTTCCAGACAGAGGACCCAGCCAATCTGGGGCAATTCTATGACTATCCCATGGCACTGTTCAGCACCTTTGAGCTTTTCCTCACCGTCATTGATGGGCCTGCCAACTACGAAGTGAACTTGCCCTTCATGTTTGGCATTGTCTACTTTGCCTTCACCATCATCGCCACACTGCTTATGCTCAACCTATTCATCGCCATGATGGGTGACACACACTGGCGGGTGGCCCATGAGCGGGACGAGCTCTGGAGGGCCCAGGTGAGTTTATCAGTGTTAGTCTTACTAGGGGAAGAGTATGGAGAGAAAAATCAAAGTGGGATAAGTTATGGTAGATGACTCTTAGGAGAGTCACAGAATAATCCAGTGGGGTTGTCACCTCAACAAAGATATATTTGGTAGAGGAAGAGACAAAAGGAGGGTAAAATAGTATGATAGGAGTAGGTTCAATACCCAAGAGCTGAAGTATTGGTCACAGGGGAAAAGTAGGTCTAATAGTCAACCTTGGGTCTAGTAAGCTAGAATATGTCTTATTCTTATATATTCTAGTTTTTTAATTTTTTAAATTTAGTTATTTTTTAAAGTTTTTTTTTTTTTAAGCAATCTCTATACCCAACATGGGGCTTAAACTCACAACCCTGAGATTAAAAGTTGCATCTCATGCTTTACTGATTGAGCCAGCCAGATGCCCCTATATATTCTAGTTTTTAATTTGAACCTTATCTTCTGTTTTTCTCCCTGTTTCTCTATGATTTTTTCTTTATATCATTGAGGATAATACAATTTTAGAGTTGGAAGTATCTTTAGTGGTCCTCTGGTTGAGCTCCTAACCAGAGATAAATTATTCATTAGTCAAAAGGTCATTTAATATATTCTTTACTGCTGATTAGGACCTTATTATCATATGGTTTTGGATAATGGTTGGGAGGAGGAGAGCTTTAGTCTTATTTCAAAAGTCTTTGTTACTAGAAATGTGCATGTTGCATTGAGCTTAAACCTATCTTTCTACAATTCCATTCTTTGGGCTCAGCCTTTTCTTCTCACACAGCACAGAACATACTCTTCTGTATGAACACCATTCAGACATTTGAATGAAACCATCATTTATCCCCTCAGACTTTCCATTCACTTAATAATAATTACTTAAAGCCTGTTATATGTTGGTAAATGTCTAGGAGCTGGGGACACCATCATGAACACAGATGTCATCTGTGTCTTCATGGAGTCTACAGTCTGGTTCTGAAGATGGCCATTAAATGATGGACTTCCTGGAACCCTGTACAATTACAGTAGGAAAAGTGTCACAGAGAAGTAGAAGATACTAAGAACAGGATGCAACAGAGCAGTCTGATGGGAAAGTTAGGAAATGCTTTCCTGATGGAGTAGCATTTAAGATGAGCCCCTAAACCTGGGTAAGAATTAGCCAGTTAAGAAGAATAAAAGAAAGAGATGAAGGGTAGGGGTTGTATCATTCACAACTCTTGGCTACAGGGACAGAAAACCAAACTCAAATAGACTTAAAAAAAAAAAAAGGCATTGGGAGGAGTCTGTGTTGGTCCTTATAACTGGAAAGTTTAAAGTACTAAACCAGCTTTAGGCATATCTGGCCAGAGCTGTATCTCCATTTCCCACATGACATTAGTTTCTATGTTCTGTTCTTCTATCCAGACTCTCCTAAGTCACTCTCTCCCATCATGTTGGTGAGATGTCTTCTAGAAGCTCTAAACTTCCAAAGGAATGAGTAGATGTTCTGCACTGCACAATTCCAAGGATCCCTTTTCTGTAGCAATCTGTGTGCTTCCTGATGCTGTACAATATGTACCCCCTCAGAGAACATCTTTCCCATGAGAATCCAGTGTAAGCTCCATCTCACTGCAACTTAGTTCCATCTGGTCTAAGTTCCATAAGCACATCCCTGAATTTGAGGTTAAGGCCAATGACTGACGAGTGGTGATAGTGGTGCTGGAGTTTAGGGGAGAATAGACTAATTAGCCAGGCCTGTGTGTAGTCCAGTCTACCCTAACTGATGGACAGAGTGGTAAAGGGGCAATGCTCTAAGAGAAAAGGGTTCTGTTACCAGAAGAAGGGGCTGACTTATGGTACCACAGGACACATAAATGTCCTTTTCAAGATAAAGAAGGAGAAGAGTGCTATAGGGAAAGGGAACAAATGATTAAAATTCCTGAGGTTGTAGGAAACTTGGTGCAACTAAGAAAGTCAAGTAGAAGAACATGACATGGGGAATTGGTCTACTTTAATGATTGCTGGTGCCTTCAACTAACCAAAATCATGGTCCTTTCAAAACTAGAGTGGTCCTGATAAGATTGGAGGAATGCAGTATAAAAAGGGGTCATGCCTTTCTTTGCTTTGGACACTATAAATGGAACCTCAAATTGAGCCAGGTGTTTTAGCAAATATACAATTTGCCCTTATCAAGATCATGATCAACTAGAACTCTTGTATCTTTGTTATGCAACTTAATTAGTGAAGCCCCTTTGCCATTTTCCTGTACTTATACAGATACTTTGGTCTTAAACATAAATGTGTAGGACCTTATATTTGGTTCTCTTAAATTTCACATTTTTGATTTTTGACCAGCATTCCAGTCTGATGAGATCATTTTTATATTGCTTCTGTCACCTCACATATTATATATCCCTCCCAGTTTTGTGTCACAGGCATATTTGATAAGCTTGTCTTCTATGTTTCATCTAAGTAATTAATGAGGGCTGGTCAAAGGACAGAATATGTGATATGCCACTAGAATTTTCCCTGCCAAGTTTACAATCATTAACCCACTCTTTTTCTTTGTAGGATACGGGTATATAATTTGCTATAAATTCCCTGAACATTAGCAGCATTGTTTCATCTCTGCCATCATAGAGATTCTATTTAATCATTTCATTTAAATCAAGATAGCTGGTCTATGGCTTTCCTATGAAAAAGCAAATGAAATTAGTTTGGAGTGGCTCATTTTCTATGAATGTGAATAGTAATGTAGTGATCATGGTTTTATTGAAAATGCTCATAAAATATTCTCTCTCTCCTTTTATTATGGATGATGAGTAAAGCAGGTAGCATGATTCCTGGCACAGGCTAGAGCATGGCTAAAGGACTGCCATCTCTCCAATCTCTGGTATCCTCATCTGACAGGTTCTTCTTTGGTACCTATGTCAGTGGCCTCCAGTGTCCCCTGAAACATCATGACTCTTTCTGAGTTTCTTCTACCTCTTACTCCTCCCAGGTGGTGGCTACCACGGTGATGCTGGAGAGGAAGCTGCCTCGGTTCCTGTGGCCTCGCTCTGGGATCTGCGGGTACCAGTATGGGCTGGGAGACCGCTGGTTCCTGCGGTGAGTGACACTGTATATATGTAAAGTGCCAACAAGTGTGAGGCTGTAGGAATAGGGTGACCAGTTCCACATTTATCACACATCTTTTCATTACTGAGATCCCCAATTGGACCAAAAGGAGATGTCATCACTCTATAAAGTGAGACTGCATTAGCCTGTTTAGGGGAAGTGGGTGGAGCTGATGAGGAGGGTGACAAGACCGCTAATAGCTGATGCCAGGTTGTGAGTACATCAGGGCAGTAACGTGTGTGTGGCTGTGTATGTGTCCACGCTCAGATGTGGGTATGGGCTACCCAACTCGTTCTATTTTGTTCCCCCCTGCCCCCCATTTCTAGTATATTTTTGCCTTGAAGCTAACCTTCTCCATATTCGACCTTCAGCTCCTGACCATGGTTCTTCCCACGCTCTCCATTTTCTCTTTCATGTTCACTACTAAACACACACACACACACACACACACGTCCCACTACTTTCCAAATCCTGACTGCTCACCTCTTTGGTCTCTATCCCACTTTACCCTCCATTGTACTGTACTTCCATTCATTTGATCCTGGGACTCTGGTCCTTTCCTTCCCCGTCCTCTTGGTCCTGTTTCCTCTGTGCATTCTTTCTACCTCTCCTTCTCGTCATAGTCCTTTTCTCTTCACCTCGATTGAGTCCCTTCCCTTTGCCCTCCTCAGAGTTGAGAACCACCAGGATCAAAATCCTTTGCGAGTACTTCGCTACGTGGAAGCTTTCAAGGGCTCAGACAAGGAGGATGGACAAGAGCAGCTTACTGAGAAACAGCCCTCTGTTTCGGCGACTGAAAGTGGGACCCTAGCCAGAGCCTCTCTGACACCGCCCACCCCCTCCCTGTCCCGGACCACATCTCACAGCAGCAGCCACCGGGGCTGGGAGATCCTTCGTCGCAACACCCTGGGACATGTGAATCTCGGGCTGGACCTTGGTGAGGGAGATGGAGAGGAAAATATCTATCATTTATGATGAGGATCCTTGTTACTGTTGGCCTGACAAACGGGTGGGCCTAGTTGAGGACAGTGCCTAATTTTCATGCCTGTTAATCATGGGGAGGAGGTGAACAGAATAATTCTTAAAGTCCATATCTCACCCTTCACATCAGCATTTCTGGAGATAGGCAATGGGCATCTGTTGCCCCACATACCTCCTGGGTTCTTAGAAGTTCCATATCATGAGAAAAAAGGTATCTCTTCAAGCCAAGTTGGATTTGGCCGTCAAAGATATGAGGTAGAGATGCTAGACTAACATGTGGATCAACTTTCTTTCTGCCTCATGCAGGGCCTAGAATATAGTAAGCTGTGAAGCCTGCCTGATTCCACAAGCTTACCATGGGCAGAGCCAGGCTTGGCACTGAGGTTGTGGCCCCACCCTTTTTCTTATATCCCTGTAGAACTTTCTCCTTACCTAGCAACCAAACCCCAACTAGAAAATTGCAAGGCGAAATGTCCTTTATTCTTGTCTTATTTTTAATAATTATTGTGGGAAGATACACATATCATAAAATTTACTATTTTAACCACTTTCAGGGATACAATTCAATGGCACTAAGTCCACTTGTATCACCATCGCAGGACGATTTTGTCATCCCAAACTGGAATTCTTGCATTCCTTAAACATGAACTCCCCACCATCCCCTCTGCACAGCCCCTGATAATCAATATTCTACTTTGTGTCTATGAATTTGCCTACTCTAGGTACCTCATGGAAGTAGAATCATGCGTTATTAGTCCTCCTGTGCCTGGTTTATTTCACTGAGCGTAATATTTTCAAGATTCATCCCTGTTGTAGCAGGCATCAGAATTTCGTTCCTTTTAAAGGCCAAATAATATTTCATTGTATGGATAGACCACATCTTATTTATTCATTCATCCACTGGTGGACATTCAGGTTGTTTCCACCTTCTGGCTATTGTGAGTAATACTGCTATGCACATTGGTGTATAATTCTCGTCAAGTCCTTGCTTGCAGTTCCTTTGGGTATATTGCTAGATGTGGAATTGCTGGATCTTATGGTAATTATAATTTAATTTTTTGAGGAATTGCCACACTGTTTGTTGTTTTACTTTTTTCTTCTTTCTCTCCTCCTCCTCCCCTCAAACCGTTCTCCTTCTTCTCCTTCTTCTCCTTCTCTGTCCCTTTCCCTCTCCTCCTTCTCCTCCTCCTCCTCCCCCTCCTCCTCCTCCTTCTTCTTGTCGCCATCCTAGTGGCTATGAACTGGTATCTCATTGTGGTTATGATTTGTATTTCCCCAATGACTAAAGACAATGAACATCTTTTCATAAGCTTTTTTGGCCCTTTCTATATTTATTTTTTGAGAAATATCTATTCAAGTCCTTCATCTATGTTTGAATTGTGTTGTGGTTTTTTTTTGTTGTTGTTGTTGTTTTTGATTGTCTTACCCTTGCTTTTTGAGGATCCCAGTCCGAAGTGTTTGGGTGCAGGTGTATGTTTGTGTGTGTGCAGGTGTATGTTTAAGTAAGTATCTTCTTTGTGTGCAGGTGTATGTTTAAGTAAGTGTGGTAAATTATGCCTTTCTGTGCTTCAACAGCTCAATCATTTCTTTTATGGGACCGTACCCAGTCTGTCCCTCAGGTGGCTCATTAGAAGCTAATCACCCTTGTGCATGGAGGTAGCAGGCTCCTGGTGAGTGGGATTTGTAAAACCACTGGCAGGTTCCTGGTGAGTGGGATTTGTAAAACCACTGGCAGGTTCGAGATACTCATACAAAGCACAGATGAGTGTGGGACAGTGAGGGATCACATGAATGTACAGGCGCAGAGTCCTACACACTGGGCCACAGGCGGCAGGTTTCTCAAAGTGCTCAGTCATTGTGATTCCTCTTATTTTCCTTACAATGGAAGCTAAACTCCCATCTGAGTTCCAGATTCAGTTTTCTTCTTCTGTCTCTTCAGACTGCTGTGTCTATCACTGTCCTATTTTGTGTATCTTCTCAATTCTGTATCTCACCCCCTCCCTCTCCAGTAGCTCTGGAGGTCAGCAAATAACCATGCTCTGTTCTTTGCCATCTTCAAAGAAATGGCAAACACCCTCCCTCAACCTTTCTCCCTCCTTGCAGCTACTGCCCTATCTTTTCTATACTGGATTCAGGGCCAAACTTCTTAGAAAAGGCTCCATTGTCTACTGACCTCACACTGAGTTCTCAACCCATTGTGATTTGACCTTGCCTCTTCATGCTACTGAGATCTCTCCTGTTATCTGCCTCTGGGTAAGCTCACTGAGTAGTCTCAATCTTACTTGAACTCTTGGTAGACTTCAGACTATAGTCGACCACTTACTACCTCTCAGCACATTAGTACCACACACTCCTACCAAGCTGGCTGCTTCTGTTCTACAAATCCCTTAAATATTTTTCGTTCACAAGTCTCTCTGTTTTTCTCACCACCTGGGCAGTCTCACCTGCTTCTGTAGATTGTATTAACATGCACATGTTCATGACTCCCCACTCCCTATCTTGGTTCAGATCTGTCTCCTAAGCTTCAGGCATGTACAGCTTGGATACCTATCTATTAGACAGCTGAGCCTGGATATTTTACAAACACCTCAAACTCAACATGTCCCAAACTGAACAGCTTTTTTTCCTCACCAAACCTGCTCCTCCACCAGAGTTCCCTACCAAATAATGGGCAAAGTTGCCTAAGTCAGAACCTGGGCGCCATCTTAAACATATTTCTGTCAACTCTCAAAGCCAGTAAATCTTGAATCTTGTAGATTCTGTTCCCTAAAACATCTGCTTTGAAAAGAATTAATTTTGATGAGATCATACATGACATAGCACAGAATTCAACAGGCACACAAGGTATACAGGGGAAAAAAAAAAAACTTTCCACCTTCTGGTATTCTCTCCAGGGACATTCATTAATAAAAGTTTAATAATCCTTCCAAAAATACCCTGTATATATCCAAGCATATGTATGTATATATTCCCCTTAAAAAAGCTTATAATGGTACAACTCATTAGAAAAAGTTTTTGCTTTTCTCACTTTATATATTTTGAAGACCCTTCCATACCAGTATAAAATCTTCCATTTGTCTCTGCCTCTGAACCCACTACATTCCAGGAGTAGGTTCCTAACTGCTCTCTTTGTCTGCAGTCTTGGTCTTCAATCCATCATCCACACTGTGGCCAGAAGGGTCTTTGTCACACACAAGTCCTGCCCCCAAGTGTGGTCTTCTAGAAGCCCTCCTCAAGCTGACCCCAGGCAACCCTCCAGCCTCCTTACACCTCTCTTCTTTCAAGCTCTATTTCACCAAACTGGATTTCTCTTAGTTCCTGGGTAGTGCTGGGTTCTTCTTCTTCTTGGCCCTCACAATTTCTGGAACTTTCTACCTCCCTGCACCCATTCTCCCTTCCATCTTGGTGACCTCCCGTCATTTTATTTGTCTCAGTCTTATGGTCTCACATTGGTGATTGTGTGCATGTGTGGGGGTGCTGACCTATAGCGAGGTCCAAGTCCACCTGCACTACATTCCCAGGCTACCTGCGTTTTCTTTTTTTATCACACATCCCGCACCTTATCGTACTTACTTGTTTCAATGTCTGTCTTCTTTAGTAGACTGTAAGCTCCGCAAAGACAGAGATTGTCCCTATCTTATTCATCACTGTGTTCCCAGTGTCTGGCATAATTCCTGGTACAATGTAGTGTGCAATAAATATTCATTAACTAGATCTATGAATGATTGACCGGTTTTTATTCTAAGCTCTCTCACTGGCCATACTTGAGGTTTTTTCCACCTGTCAAAGGTGGTACCAAAAAAAAAAAAAAGAAAGAAAAAAAAAAAAAAGAAATACCTGCCTTTGAATGCAGTCGTAGTCACCAAAGATAAGCACATAGTATGGGTAGAAAGACTTTGGAAAGGATAAAAACCAAAGCAAATGTTAGTTATTATTGGGAATTTTTTTCAGGTTAAATATACTTCTGTGTGTGTGTGTGTATGTGTGTGTGTGAGAGAGAGAGAGAGAGAGAGAGAGAGAGAAGGAGGCGGCGGCGGAGGAAGAGGAGGATGTGTGGAGTATCATAAGGAAGAGGGAAAGAAGGGAAGAACCCCAACAGCAAAGCTCTGACACAGATCTTCCTGAAGCTCTGGTATGTGGTACCCTCTCAAAGAAGCATTCAGGGCAATATACAAGATTCTGCACCTGCCCCCCAGCCCCCACCCCGGAGCCCAGGTGAGGAAGGAGAAGCAGCACGCACAGATGTCGCGGCAGCACACAGCGGTTGCAGCCTGTGAACCGTGTGCTAATGGGTTAAAATAGTTGGCAGACGTTTTGTGCTCCCAGGCAGATGGCAGGCTTGTTCGCGGGGCTCCATACGCAGGGACAGGGAATGGGGCAAAAGAAATGCCGGTGTTCCTGCCTCAAGAATTCTTTGGGTACCCCAAAGAATACCATTCTCCCTTCCTGTCTCCACCCTCCCAGTTACTTCAAAATACAGAATGAAGAAAATCCGTGCTCCTGGGTGCCTCCATAGACCAGTGGCAGGAAGGCACAGGAGGTTTTGCTCCCACGGGCATCACTGGACTTGAAAATTCTGTCCTCTCCTAGCTGTCGACAAAGTATTTTCCTGGCACGTTTCTGGGTTCTGGCAAGAATGGTAGGGTAGCCCTTGAGGAATGCCCTGCCTGCGGCCTTGGGAAGCAAGAACAGAGGTCAGTGTCCCTCCCTTGCACTGAGCCCTGTGCTGGAGAAATGCGAGATAAAGTCTGGGGCGCAGAGACAGAGAAAGGGGGGAGGGAGAAGAGAGAGATGAGGGAAGGAAGCACTGGCTCTGCGGGTCCACCCCCCACCCCCACCCCCACCCCACTTCCCAGCTTATGCGCTAGGCAAGGCAGAGAAATGGAGCTGGAGGAAGGGGAAGCTGTGGCAGCCACCAGGCCCTTATGCACCCATGACCCCTCAGTGGACAGCTGAGAAAGTGCCTTGACGGGGTGTCAACAATCATTTACTTCTCCCGGCCAAACCCCTTCTTAAAGGCTAGTGAAGGACAAATGAGAAATGTGCAAGGAAAGAAACACCTTGAGGGGTGTCACACCAACATGAGAAGCTGGGTAACCTGACCCCCTGCCTAGGCTGGGGCGGGGGGTGGGGGAGAGGGTTGTGCAGCCAAGCAGGAGCCACCTGGGGCAGGACTGGACACACCTGCCTTTGTCTGTGCCACTTCTTTGTTAACCCTGGCACTGAGGAGGCGGCAGTTATGGCCACGGGGCCTGAGGGAGCGAGGCTTGTGCAAGGCCAGGCTGCAGCTGGAGGGACCAAGCGTGGGTCCCCGCTCGCCCAGGCAGGGCAGGGCTCTCATCACAGGGGATCTGCGCATGTGCGCATTCCCGGGGATGGTTCTCGAAGGGCTGCTCTCGCTCCAGCAGTGCTTTGGCTCATTCTCTTCCCGCTGCCGGACGTGCTTTCCTAACTGCTTCCTGACCAGGCTGTGGAGCCCTTTAGGGATGACAGGTGCAGGTAAAACCCAGTCTCGGCTCCCCCACTCTGCCGCAGTGTTAGATGATGACTTTTGCCTTGTCCACCTGCCAGGGTTGTGGCAGTGATAGCAGCACGCACGTGGGCCCCTAAGATCTTACTGATGCTACCAGTTGTCGTGGCGGTGTCCCTGTCTCCCTCTAGTCCGCTTCTCCGGTGCTCTCACTCCCTCTGCTGTTCCTCAGCCCTAGCGGAGCACCTCCTTCTGATTCAGAGACAAGAAGGTAAGGGAGAGAGAGAGAAATCAGTGACTGCGGCTCCTCCAGGTGACCCCTGCCCCAGTCCCGAGAGACCGTCTCCACCCTGGGTCAGAGAGCAGCTCTCCTAGACGCATGAGGGCTAGTCTCTCCCCCCAAGAACTCCCAGACTCCAGCACCTGCTCACCCCACAGAAAGCAGGTCCAGAGAGGACAGTGGCAAATTGTTCTTCCTTGGCCCAGGCACGAGGAAGTGTCTGCCTCTTTACCTTCTCTCTCCTTCCTTGTGTGAACTTGGTGGACAAGAAGACATCTCCCAGGCTCCGTGGTCTCTGTCCCAGCAGCCTCTGGGTCTTAGGTCAGGGGTCACCGCCTCCCCTGGGGTCCTAGACAGCTGGGTAGGCTCAAGGGAGTGGCTGCAGCCTCAGGGGCTTCGGCTCACACATCACACCTTCCCCTTCATCCCAGAGGCTCCTCTTTCCCCAGCTAATGGGTCCTCCAAGGGTGGAAGTCGGTTTCTCTGTGTGTGGGCTGGGGATTGACAAACAACCCCCTCCTCCCAGGACACACACACACACACACACACACACGAAGGGTCCTCTGCCACCTCCCCTTGTTCCCCCGCCACCTTCTGGACACTGGACTTCTTGCTCACTGACCCACCTTGGCCTCTGAGGCCTAGGAAAGAAAATGGACCCACTAAATTCCTTGCAGTTTTTTCTGCACAGATCATTCTTCATAAACACAATTCAACCTATACTGTACACCAGGTATTCTGATGGGGAGAAAGAAGACATGATGAGCTTTAACTTCTTCCTATGAGGCCCTGTCGATGGGGCAGACCAGCAGGTAAGGGGACAATGTTAATGCAGTCCTGTCCTTCCCACAGGGCATGCAGAAGGGAGCTAGAGCGCCGAGGAGGCGGGACCAGCGCTGGCAGAGTGAGGAGGGGCGCAGAGGGAAGGCGAGAGACAACGTGAGGGCGACAAGGGATGAGCTGGAGTCTGAGTCAGATGACGTGAGGCCTCTTGCTGACATGGGGGCAGGGTTGACATGGTTCCAAGGGCTGGTTTAGAAGAAATGGCACAGACCCTATTTCATCCCTACTCAGTTCAGCGGTGAGCAAGGGAGTTCGATGGAGGTGTCTCTGGGAGGGACGAGGGGTGCGGTCCGTGGGAGGGAGGGCACAGAAACCCAGTGTGCAGGGGGGCAACAGGCTGAGGTTGGGGCTGTGCTGGTCCCATGGGGGGAGTGGCATTGGCCCATGGGCGGGTAAGCTGGTTACTGAAAGGGCTCAGGACACAAAAACAGCAACAGAAGAGAGGGATGGAGGACAGGAGCAGAGGCTCTTACTGTGCATTTGCTGTGGGCCAGGAGCCTCATGCAGGCTTACCTCCTCACAAGGAGCCTGCTGTCCGCCAGCTGCTGTCAGCCTCTTACAGACAGGCCACTAGGGCCCAGAGAGGGGCAGCTCCTTGCCTAAGGTCACGTGATATGATTGTGCTCATTTTGTGGATGGAAGACTGAAGCTCGGAGGGGTGGCCTAATTTGCCCAAGCTCAACTAGTAATTAGCAGAGAATGACTTTGAACCCAAATGTATTTGGTCTCAAGGCCTGTGCTCCTTCCCCTACAAGATTCAGGGCCCCTAAAACAAGAGAGTCTAAAGTTTCTACTGGAGAGTCACGTTTTGGATGTTTCAATTTCAAATACTCCCACTGAAGCAAAGATGTTAAAGCAGATGACTTGCATTCATGGGACGCTGTGGGGCACGTAGAGTCTTCCGCTCCCTTCATCTTCTCTAACCGGGAGAGCAATGCTGTAGAGTAAATAGGGCACGAGCTCTATCCTCATTTTACAGATAAGGAAGCTGATTCTTGGAGAGATTGTAGGACTGAGGTCACGGATTTCACCAACGCAGAACAGAACAATAATCCGGGCTTCTGGGCCCCTGGAAGGACCTGACCCCCCATGGCTTCCTTGCTTACCTGTGTGGACAGATAGACAAATCCAACCCAGGTGGAGGGGGAGCCACACTCTCACCCAGCCTGCAGCGAGGGTTGACTCGGAGGGTAGAACAAAGAGGCACCCAGGTATGAAGCCAGCCCGTGGCTCCTGCAAACCTATGTCAGGAAGCATTTTAAAACATGCATCAGCTCCCCTCGACAACCTCGAATCACACGCTAACACTTTCCGCGCAGACTCCCACAAGCAGCCCCGTGCTCTGATGTCTGCTGTACTCTGGTCTGTGTGTCAGGACTTTAGGCCCAGCCCTGATGGCGTCATGGGTCCTGGACTTTCCTGTAGACTGGGGACACCTCAGAGTCAGCTCTTGGAGTTGGGAATCTCAGCAAGGCCAGGAGAAGGGGGAGGGATGAGGAGGAGACCCGGAGGTCCGTGAACTGTCCCCAGGGCACAGCATGTGATTTGCAGTGCTGATTTCCCAGGGCCTGTGAGCAAGCAGATGCCTCTCAGGAGTGTCCACCAAGGGCTCCCATGCACGTACCAGTACCAGCCACACCGCCGTGGGCACAGGGTCCCACACACAGCAGGCACCATGTCGGGGGTTGGGGGGGGCGGGGGGGGAAGCCCATGCCTTGTGGGCACAGGTGGTGGGGGAGGGGCACCACAACGAAGATCTTTGTATTTCCTAATTTCCTAGCGTCTATTGTTGTAGTGCCTGACCAATGACCTCAGGTCCTTGGTGCCTAGCTAGGTAGGTCCAGAATTGCCCAACAGCCTTCTGGAGAATGCTCTATTTGGCTTCACCCCCTTCCTTGTCCTTGCTGGGCCCCTAGCCTCTGCCTTTCCACCTAGCTCTCAGCCTCCCACCACACCCTGCTCAGGTATCTGCCCCAGAACCCGCCTGGCCACGGGGGGAGGCCTCCCCTTCTCCTCGCTGCGGTGCGTCCAAGCCCAGCTTTGGGACGAGGGGCCCAAGCTCATACCCAGGTCTACCTCCCAGTGTCCTGTGCCTGAAGCCCAGCCCATTTCTGCCTCCTCTGTTCTGCTCCTTCCCAGAGGCTCCTTGAGTCCTCTCCCGGGGCTCTCAGAAGAAAGCGGACTGCTTGTTCCCACCTTCCCCTCCCGGTGCGCACGTGCCTATATGTATACATTGAACAATAGCCCCGACTCAGAACAAGCTGGCATTTTGCTTGTTTTTAATGACGAAGGTGCTGGGGTGTCTGCGTGAGTGCTTGAGCTAAATAAATAGAATTTGAAAGAGTTCTTATCATGGCCTGTTGCCCTTTCACTGAGTTTGTTGGGGTGGGGACAGAAGAAGAATAAGAAGTGCAGGTGGGGACAAATCTGGGGGCAGATCGCTGATAAAGGGCAGCCACTGAGGGCTGCCGTGGAGAAGGCTATGGCTTCCAGCTTGAACGCAGGCTTTTGATTTGGATTTTAAATAACAATGATCCATCTAATTTTTTGACATGATTATCTGTTTTTTGAGTGTTGAGTTTGAGGAGTTATTATTATTATTATTATTATTATTTCTTTTCAGCATAACAGAATTCATTGTTTTTGCACCACACCCACTGCTCCATGCAATCCATGCCCTCCTTAATACCCACGACCAGGCTCACCCAACCTCCCACCCCCCGCCCCTTCAAAACCCTCAGATTGTTTTTCAGAGTCCATAGTCTCTCATGATTCACCTCCCCTTCCAATTTCCCTCAGCTTCCATCTCCTCTCCATCTCCCTATGTCCTCCATGCTATTTGTTATGCTCCACAAATAAGTGAAACCATATGATAACTGACTCTCTCTGCTTGATTTATTTTGCTCAGCATAATCTCTTCCAGTCCTGTCCATGTTGCTACAAAAGTTGGGTATTCATCTTTTCTGTGGAGGCATAATACTCCATAGTGTATATAGACCACATCTTCCTTATCCATTCGTCCATTGAAGGGCATCTTGGTTCTTTCCACAGTTTGGCAACCATGGCCATTGCTGCTATAAACGTTGGGGTACAGATGGCCCTTCTTTTCACTACATCTGTTTCTTTGGGGTTGAGGAGTTCTTTATAGATCTTGGATATCAGCCCTTTGTCTGTAGTGTCATTTGCGAATATCTTCTCCCATTCCATGGGTTGCCTCTTTGTGTTGTTGACTGTTTCCTTGGCTGTGCAGAAGCTTTTGATCTTGATGAAGTCCCAAAAGTTCATTATTTGCTTTTGTTTCCTTTGCCTTTGGAGACCTGTCTTGAAAGAAGTTGCTGTGGCCAATGTTGAAGAGGTTACTGCCTATGTTCTCCTCTAGGATTCTGATAGATTCCTGCCTCACGTTGAGGTCTTTTGTCCATTTTGAGTTTATCTTTGTGTGTGGTGTAAGAGAGTGGTCAAGTTTCATTCTTCTATATATAACAGCCCAATTTTCCCAGCACCATTTATTGAAGAGACTGTCTTTTTCCCACTGGATATTTTTTCCTGCTTTGTCGAAGATTATTTGACCATAGAATTGCGGGTGATACCTGGGCTCTCTACTCTGTTCCACTGGTCTATGAGTCTGTTTTTGTGCCAGTACCATGCTGTCTTGGTGATCACAGCTTTGTAGTAAAACTTGAAATCAGGCAACGTGATACCGCCAGTTTTTTTTTTTTTTCCAACATTTCCTTAGCAATTCAGGGTCTCTTCTGGTTCCATACAAATTTTAAGATTATTTGTTCCAGCTCTTTGAAAAATGCCGGTGGAATTTTGATTGGATGGCATTGAAAGTATAGATTGCTCTAGACAGTATAGACATTTTAACAATGTGTATTCTTCCGATCCATGAGCATGCTTTTCCATCTTTTTGTGTCTTCTTCAATTTCTTTCGTGAGTGTTCTGTAGTTCCTCAAGGACAGATCCTTTACCTCTTTGGTTAGGTTTATTTCCAGGTATCTTATGTTTCTTGGTGCTATAGTAAATGGAATTGATTCTCTAATTTCCCTTTCTATATTTTCATTGTTAGTGTATAAGAAAGCAACTGATTTCTGTACATTGACTTTGTACCCTGCCACATTACTGAATTGCTGTATTAGTTCTAGTAGTTTGGGGGTGGAGTCTTTTGGGTTTTCCATATAAAGTATCATGTCATCCACGAAGAGAGAGAGTTTGACTTCTTCTTTGACAATTTGAATATCTTTTATTTCTTTTTGTTGTTTTATTGCTGTTGCTCGGACTTCTAGTACTATGTTGAACAACAGTGGTGAGAGTGGGCATCCTTGTCCTGTTCCTAATCTCAAATGGAAGGCCATCAGCTTTTCCCCATTGAGAATGATATTCACTGTGGTCCAATTTGGGCTAATGACTAGACCCTTTCTTCTGAGCCCCAAACCAGTGCTCTTTACTCTAGGCCTAGAGGACCCACAGCTCCCTCTGCACACACCCTGAGCCCAGTGTGAGGAACACTGCTCACAGTGCAGTGGAGTGGAGTGGAGACCCAGCCCCCTCCTGCCTTGGCGGATGACTGCAGCCTCATCTCTGGATGTCAGCCCTCTAGGAATTGTCCTGGTCAGAGAGCTTTCACCTCTCCCCACTTAGAACTTTGGGGGTCACAGGATCCTGCCATTTATAAGGCTAGAGGGTGATCAGAAGCCATGTGGCCCCAAGTCCTGTCTGCCAACCTTCTCTCTCCTCTGCTTGGCAGAGCATCTGTCTCAGTGATGCAGAGACAAGGACAGACACATTCCACCTGAAGGGTAGGAGGTTGCTCTGAGCTCCATCCTGCTTCTAGAAGCTGAGGAGGGCTGTCTGGGGGAGTGGAGTGTGGAAGGGAACAGGAAAACTTGAGAACTGAAGAGTCCTTATTTTTGCAGATTGGGAAACTCAAAGGTAAGGGACTTGGCCAGGGTCCCATAGTCATTTCTGGTCCAACGGGGTTGGAATGCAGCCATCCTGGTTACACATCTTGCTCTCTTTTACCTCTTCCAAAAACAAGCCTCATGGCACATTGGACATATTTGGAAAGGTCTTTGGGGGCTGCACACCCTTTAGCCTCTTTCGTGGTTGGCTGTAGCTCCTGCTGGAGAGGAACCTCTTGGTTCCAGGGAAGGTGGGATGAAAGAGGTTGGGGCAGGTGCCTGAGCAGAGGGGGCCAGGTTTGGGAGGGAGAGACCTCAGAGTCTGGGGAAGAAGGAGCAGGAGCCTTGGGCAGAGCTTGGAGGGGCTCCCTCTAAAGCTTCCACCTTCCAGATGGGGGGTAGAGGAGACAAGATGTTCTGAGGAGGTGAAGGAGGGGCTGCCAGCCTAGGGAGACCTCTCAAGACTGACTCAAAAAGTCTTCCATTTGGTGGGGATGGGAGGAGACGGGAGAATGGCTGACAGTGGAGGGGACATGGGCATGGGTCAAGAAGGATGCTCCCCTACATCTCACATCTATGCTCTTCCGGAAGATTCTGCAAAGGGTCCAGGAGAACCAATACCTGTGAATTTGAAAATCTACAGACTAGTAACACAGACTCATATGCACACACACACAGCACAGCTGCTCTAAAATCCTGCTGTGACACATTAGTCCATTGCATATAAATATTCCATGCATAAACACATGTCGAATACCGTGTATGTGCCTATCCGAGGAGGTGGGACCAGCGGCAAGGTGCCGTTTGCCGCAGCCTCTGCCCTTCCTCCCAGGCCCCATTTCTACTATCAGCTCAGTGCCCCAATCGTGTTCCTCTGGGCCTTGACCAGATGTCTTCAAGCAAACACAGAGAAGCTGGGGCTCCTGCACAGCGTTCCCCATGGTGTGCGCACGTACGCCGGCACAGACTGGAGGGTGCAGGAAATGAGAGCGAAAGAATAGAGCCACAGTTAGCAACAAGGACAGGAAAGGGGGCTGGGGATGAAGGTTACATTTTGGGTGCAAGTATGTGACCATTCTGCACAATGTAGACCTCCTGACCTATGAAAGCTGAAGGAACTCAGGTGACTCCTCTTTGTTTGGAATCACAGGATGTTTGAGCTGAAAAGGACTTTGGAGGCTTTCCAAGCACAAACTGCCCCCCCCCCAGGTAGCCCCTGATTTGGCACCGGAGAGAGCCCAGTGCGCCTGGCTCCCTGTCAGGTGGCTCGGCAGTCCACCCTTCACAGCGTCCCTGGGCAGTGCCCAATGCATGCTTGCATGTGTGTGTGTGTGTGTGTGTGTGTGTGTGTGTACAGCACATGCGCACCATGTTCACCTGCTGACCCACCACCCGCTCCCCGGCAAGCTTTATGAGCTGGCATACAGGGCTGGTGAACCCAGTGACTGGAACAAACTCCAAGCTGAGTGAGCAGCGGTTTTGACCTCGCTGCCCTGTGCTGGCTCCATCCTTCTAGCCTCTCACCTGTTTTTCCTTTGTAGGCAGCCCTGCGCACACCGCACACCACACACCACACCGGCAGAGCAAAGGAAACGCCCTCCTGAAGGGCGTGGGGAGCAGGGATGGGGTGACGCAGTCAGCTGGACAAGGAAACAAAGAGCAGAGATCAAAATAAGGGAAAGAAACTGAGGGTTGCAGAGAGATCGCTCAGAGTCATGGATGCAGATGCACACGTATCCTGCATTACAGACCACCACACACACCACACACACGTGCACATGCACACCTCACACAGCACAGCATACACCATAACCACACACACACCCCGTATCATATACACATACTACACACGCACGCACAAACCCCACACATGCTAGCACACAGTCTAAGACCGAGGGGGCAGATACAGTTGCAAAGAGAACCAATGAGAGAGGGAAAACAGAGGGAAATATAGACATAGAACAGACAAAGAGGGACAAAACCAGAAACAAAGAAATGTACACACTTTTTTGCCCTAGATCAGTGGTTCTCAGTGGAGGGTGATTTTGTCCCCCAGGGAACATTGGAGAAATGTCCCCTGGAGAAAGGGGATGCTACTGTCCCCCAGTGAGTGGCAGCTAACCATCCTGCAATACATGGCACGGACCCACACACAAGGAAGGTTTACTTGTTTCAAAACCACAGTAGGGCCCAGGCTGGAAAACTATGCCTGAAATGCAGAAGTCAGCCGTACACAGGGTCTGTGGCCCCCACGGGGCTGTCCTTCTGTCCTGCATGAACTGATGCCCACATCATCTCGCCGGCCACCTCCAGCCCCACCAGCATGACGCTCACCGGGGACCAGTCAGACCCTGGTTGACCACTGCCCCTCTGCTGACTCCTGAGGACCTAAGCAGCTGTGCCCAGACTCCCCTGAGTTCCAGGCTTCCTCTTGCCCTGCTCAGTCCCTATGCCTGTAGCCTCCTGTGTTTGCATACTCATCACGGATTGCAACCGAGACCTCCCACATCAGGAGGTGCTGCGCAGCATGGACTGCGCGTGAGCTGGGGAGACATGCGAGGCTCCTCAAGACAGGAGGAGCACTGGGGCATCCTCCTGTCTCCTCACAGCCAGCCAGCCCTGAGAGGAACAGGGAACGTGGCTTTCAGACGTGAGAGGACCCGTGTGGGCAGCATCACCCAACCCGAGGCCCACCGTCCCGGTTGTCCAAGCATGTGACGTCGGGTCGGAGAACGGAGAGGACGCTGTGGGCAGAAGCTTGAATCCAACCATTTGCCCTGACCCCTCCCAACCCTCCATGCCCGGTGAATCTGTTCTCAGTTTCCCATATGTCATGGTGCCCCATGCAAAGGTAGCACCAGCTGGAGGAAGTGGTGGAAGGAAAAGACAGTTGGGAATAACTGTCCTCCGGCAGCCTCCCTCCTCCACAGGACAAATACCGCACTGCTTTATGCCCTTTCCCACCCGGGACTGAACTGGGGTCTTTGCCTGGAGCCCAGCAGTAAAGAGAAGGCGGGCGGGTCAGCAGGCAGACACACGCTGGTTTAATGGGCGCAAAGGTCCTGGTTTGGGTCCCAGCGCCTTCCCCCCACCCCCGAACCCACTGACCCTTCGATGGGTGGGGAAGGCAGCTTATGGAACTACAGTGTTTGCTCAGGGCTCTATGGCCTGGCCTCGGGCCCAATGGCAGGGATGAGAGTGTGGCTTTCCCTCTAGGTTCCAGGGAATCTAGAAGGCACCTGGAAGTACCTGGAAGGGTACTTCTCTACCCTGCCCAAAGAGATATCCCACCCTGCACCTCTACCTCCCCCTCTCTCCTACTCATACACACTCATGCACACATGCACATTCCACACACACACACACACACACACACACACTCCTCACTGTGTCCTCCAGCTCTCTGAATCAGACACAGGTAGTAAAAAACAGACTTTGCAGCAAGGGAGTGACCCACAAATACCTGTGACTCTAACCGCCCAGACACCCAGGCCCCAGGCCATCGGGCCCCTGCTGTGCCATGGGACTGAGTATCAGCCAAAGATTTGGTCCCATTCCCGCAGGAAGGTTGAAGTAGCTGGCCAGGATAGCTTGCTCCCCTCAGAGTTCTGTGCGGTGGGAGTTCTTCCCCGTGACTATGCAAGCCCCAGCCCCTCCCTGGGCCTCCATCCACCCACCGGGCTGTGGGATTGGGTCCGAATCTGGCCACTGCCACGAATTGGCTATGAGAACTTGGGTGATTTGCTTTACCACTTTAGGCTCTGTTCTTCTTTTTTTTAATCTGTAGGATGTGGGCGACAATACCTTCCTTGCAAGTATTATGTGAGTTTACATGGAACATTCCACAGGGCCCACTAGCCAATAAGGGGTGAATAGAGGCTACCTCCCCCAGAGCTTGCCCGAGAACCTACCTACAATATTGGGGGCATATTTATACTAAAAAAAATTCTTCACTGTTTATCTGAAATTCAAATTAATTGGACATCCTGTATTTTAGTTGGTAACCCAATACATGTATGCTGTGATGGGGAAGGGTTCTAGAACTCCAGGGTAGGGGGTCTGTGAAGTCCAGGGGGCCAAGTCCTGCCCACAGCTCCACTTTATGCCTTGGCCCCGGAGCGAAGAATGGATGAGACATCTTTGAACGGCTATCAAAACAAAACGAAACAAAGCATGCGTGTCAGAGACTGTATGCCTCTATGTGGTTTGCCAAGCTTAATATATTCACATGGACTATCTGGCCCTTTACGGAAAAAGTTTGTCGGCCCACACTGGGTTTTCAGTGTTTATATATCTCTTCTGGGCCAGGCTAGACATTAAACTGAAAGAGTGAAGGAAAGCTAAATCTCCAGGAGAGAAAGGCCCAGAAAAGGCCTTGGGATAGAGGTCGGCTCTCCCCACTCCCCAGGGAGCCCCTCAATCCCCAAGGCCCAGCCAACTGGCTTCCCCTCCTGGCCCACATTCAATCTCTCAGGCTAGTCTGACCTGTCCAGGTCTTTCTATAAAAGGTCATCAGGTGTCCCAAAGTCAAAAGGAGGCCTCTCCAATCTTTGAAGGCCTCCCCTTTCTGGACTGGCCGGGGGGCAGGGAGAGAGACCCAGGCGGGGGAAGGGGTTTAAGCCAGGCCACAGCTGGAAGGCCGGTCTGCTGGCCTGTCTCTTTAAATCTCAGGTAATTTGGGAGGAGGGAGGGAGTGTCTGCACAGCTCGGGCTCACTCCCGGGAGGAGCTCCTGAGGAGGAGCCAGCCCCAGCAGAGGGAGTCTCAGTTTTGCCAAGTGTAGGAACCTCAGAGCCCTCTGCAGTCTGGCTCAGGCCTCAGGGAGACTCTGCAGGGACCCCAGGAGGTAGGAGACTAGGAGACGGGACCTCTCCAGGGAGAGGGCAGGCCGGCCCTTGGGGGAGCTGATGTGGCCCCAAGGCTGAGTCCTGTCGGGGTCTGGCCTTGGCCTCAGCCCCCCAAGGAGCCGGCCCTACACTCTATGGGGTTGCCGCTGCCCAAGGAGAAGGGGCTCATTCTCTGCCTGTGGAGAAAATTCTGTAGATGGTTCCAGAGACAGGAGTCGTGGGCTCAAAGCCGAGATGAGCAGAACCTGCAGCAGCAGAAGAGGTAAGCTTCAGTCTGCTTCCTCTGCACCCCCACACGTGCCCCTTACCCCTTCCCAGCTCCTCTTCTTTCCTCCTTCCCTTTCCCCCTACCCTTCCTTCTCCCCAGCCCCCCACTCTCTCTCAGTCTTCGTTTGACACAGACTGTGCTTCCAGGCCTGGCTCCTTGAGATGATTTTGTCTCAAAGGTCTTGGCCTCTGGGGCTAGAGCTCCCTAGGATGCCAGGTGGGCGGGGAGGGCACTGGCCCTGACACAGGTGCCCACTATCTTTAAGCTCCTATTCAATTATGTAAGCTTCTTGTACTTCCCTAAAGGCCAGCTACCTTGCTGGGCCTTGGAAAGATAATGGCATCATGGACCCACCACCCTGGGGGGAGCTAGTGGGTCAGGACAGTGCCCGAATTCTCTACTCCCTGCTCCTAGAGCAGTCTCTCCTACAGAAACGTGCAACGCATACATGTACGCATAGGGGAGTGGATGACTCGGGCAGGAAGGAACTGCAGACATTAGTAACCACAGGAGACAAAGTGTGACTGTGGTTGTCACTGCGGTGCATTATCACCGTCATCAGCCGTTGCCCAGGGCCCTGCTGAATGCCAGGCACTGGGGGGGGGGGGGTCACGGAGCTGAACAAAGCAGGGACCCAGCCCTGGGGTCCATGACTCTCTACTGCGGGAAGGGTGTGGGGCCAGAAGGGTGCTTGCCCACTCTCTCATTTGGGCTAAGCAACATGAGAGGCTCTAAAGTTTGAACCCCAAGAATATTGCACCTGTTGCCTCCAGCCCCTGAAACATCCCTAAACTCTGATGTCTGCCCCCAACTCCCCCCTGGGAGGGAGAGGAGAGGAGAAAGCTTGAGTCTGTCTCCACAGGAGATGGCCTCTCCAAAGACTCCCCGGGCCTCCCCACCCAAG